>NW_009735655.1:33174-48612 GCF_000703405.1 Apaloderma vittatum | reverse complement strand
ATATACTTATAATTTAATCTACTTATGCCATAGAAAATTCTCTTTATGTACATTTTGGCATAGCTAAGATATAATAATGATCTATAGGGAGGTTCTATGTTTAAAATATCAGACAAATTTCTAACAGTTTAAACTTGCAACTTAAACAACGTGGGCAGCAACATGTCTAACTATGTGCCAAAAAAGATAAAAATGTATATTCCTACCTTTTTATAAGTTGAGAAGCCAGTTAAGAACAATGAAACCATTCAAGGAACTTGCATATGTTGATAAAGGCATTTGACTTGTACATAAGCAGAAATTGTACAAGTTAATGCTTCTGTTGTGATCTGTTATTTTTATTTTCTTGGAAGAGATCTAGTAACATAATCAGTGGTATTGTTTTCCACTAGTACAGTTTCCTCTGTTTCTTTTTACCTTTGCTTCATATTCAGTCTAAACACTGTCAAAACACGTGTTTGTGCATTTGTGTAAAAACATAAAATATGTTGCCTTTTTTTTCTTTTGGTGTTCATGAAATAGAATCTAAAACAAGCTAGTGAGGTGTCTTTTCCCAGTGCCTTTCTTGTCCAAGTGTAGTAAACAGTATGAAGTAGAAAAAAAAAATCTCAGGGGAATTCTACATGTTGCAGTAAATTCCTTGTGCTTCTGCACAGGAGTTAGTGAGTGATATAGCAAATACAAAAACTGGGATGGAAGCTACAACTAAGTTAGAGATGTAAAAAAAATAAAGTAAAATAAAATAAAATAAAATAAATAACTGAAGCTATGTGGCACAGGTGAAATTTCCAGCACGTTTATGAATTATTCTACAGTGTAATTCTGGAACAGTCAGGAAATGAGAGATATCAGGTGTGAGATGACCTGATGACCATATTTTTGTCACTTGTTTCTATCTAACATGTTGGATTTCTACTGTTTTTTATGTGATCCATTCCATTTGAGACATTGGCTCATTAGTTCTCGAATGAACAACGTAAAAATTCGTCAAAGGTCTTAAAATATGTGCAGTTTGGATCAAATCTATTTTCCCTCAGTCCATAACCTGGCAGCTGGGAGCCTTTCTGTCATGCTCGCAGCAGCAGATTGTGGATTGTGGGCAGCAAAAGTGAGTCTCCCCCAGCACGCTCACAGGTACGCCGGGGTCTTCCCACCCCCGTTCACGCTTCCTCCCTGTAGAGGCAGCGATGCTGGAGTCACGGCGTGTTTCTCCTTGCAGGAAAAATGTAGTAGTAGTAAGTTAAAAATACACAACAGAAAAAACAAACAAACAAACAAAACCCAACCAAACCCCACACTCCCCAAAAATCCAGGAAATTGTTTTTTAAAGATGTCACTTTTGTCATGAGAGATACCAAGCTAAATAGCTGAAGTGCATTAGTCATGCCCAAATAAATGTGTTTTGTCTCTCCAGATAGACATGCATTAGAGTATTTGATTCTTAATACTTTGTGTTAATACCAGCATGTGTTTTCATATTTGTTAACCTTCATCGATAAAAGAAAATGTGTGCATCTTAAGTGAAGTGTTTACTTTGCTTTCCTATTTTAAAATTTTTTTAATTAAATATTTCTGCAAATAAATGGCCTATCAAATAAGAAATTTTATTCTTACCTTTTACTTTCTAAGACTGGACTCTTTGGAAGATTTAAAGGGAGTTTCTGCCTAGTGAAACACCTTTCCAGGGACTTTGCTAGCACTGTTCTATTCTCTTGGGGTTCTTGGTCTGAATAAGTAATAAGTTGTTTCCTTTTGGTTTCTGGAAAGGAAACACATACAGTTTGCTACTTTAGCTGTATTCATTGTTATTATTTTGATTTAAAAATGTCTTGTATGTTCTGTTTTACTGCTCCGTCTGATTTCTTCCTTAGCTGGGAGGGAATTCTTGGGTTTAGGCTGATTAAAAGCACATATTGTAAAATCTCTGCCTTCTTTTCAGATTTTCTCTTTGTGAAAAAGCTCTGGCTGAGTATTTAGAAACCAAGTGTGTAGCTTTTCCTCACTTCTCTTTTGTTTCTTCAGCAGACTTGCTAGACATCCTTTGGAAAGGAACACAGCCAAAACAGGTGAACCTCCTTGCATATTATTGTACTTCATTCTATCTATAAAAAGGCAAGTTTTTCAGCTGACCATGTGAGAAGATAGTATTGTAGAAGCGCACCTTTGTTTCTGAGTACTAATTTACTTTACAAATAGGAATGATTTGTGTAAGGAAGATAGTAAACATTTTTCCCCTGGCTAGGACAAGTACAAGGTTTTCAGCAAGGAGAGATGAAACCATCATTCTCAGGAGAAGGGTTCCAAATCCTGTGCTGTCTCTTGCTGGAAATTTAACCACATGCAATTTGCATTTATTTGAATTTTTAGATTGCAAGTTTGCGGGAATTAGAAACAGAAAAGGCCATCAAATAAAATAGATTATCAAATATCTTCTCATTCTGGCATGGTTTGATCAAATTTCAGGCATGCTATGCGCAGTGCTGATAAGTAAGACTGAAAGAGCTATGGTCTGTTAGACTGGGACTGACTGAGCTGCTGAGCATTGTACAAGGAATGTTTGTGTAGCTATCCTTCTGATTTCCTACCTTGAACAATAACCTGCTATGTTTTGTGACACTTGGAGACCAATTCAGACAATAGCACCGCCACTTGGCTGTATTTCAGAAGCTTTGTACTATGTTATCTACATGCCAGATGATACTTCTGGCCTCGGTGACTATCCAGCCATGGCCGTCAGTTCTTTGAGTGGTAGTTATTGGTGTGTCTCAGGCAAAGCCTTTTTAGGTGCGATGTGACGTGAAACAGAAGAACTAATGCTTTCCAAGAGATTGAAGGGCTTGTGAGGCTTGAACACTGAACCTTTCCAAACATGACAACAGTCTCACAGCTTCTTTACACAACTGCATTTCTGTGACTTGTTTCATTCACTCATTACTCTGCACAAAAAGAGCAACCAAGCAAATCAGGCATAGAGGATACTGGTGTGTGATTTGCAAGCTCCATGGTCTTTGGAGAGGTGTGTAGTTACTCAAGGCATTTAGACCTGATTCAACAATTTGTGAAATAAGCACTAGCCATAATTATAACCATTTCAAGACTCCTCTGTTTTATATTTGTCCTTCAGATTCTTCTCATGACTGATAATAGTGTAATTATTTTTTTAATAGTGTAAATAATGCTTCCCCATAAACACCTCCTGTGTAGTGATCATGCAACAGTCAGATAGCATCACCTTGTTGGTCTGCACCACCTGGGAAATCAGAAGTACTCTTCTTATTTGTTGTATTGGCATAAGTGTTCTAAAACTATGGGGAAAAAAAAAAGGGATTTATTTTTTTTATTGTCTTTAAAACTCATGAATAAAATGTTGATTAGTTGCCTAGTCATTGGGAGCATCTTACTTGCTAAGATCAGTTGAAGTACTATGTGCTGAAATCATTAGAACAAGAAACATAACTGTATGATTACCTCAAGGGCTTCATGTCATCCAACTAGTTGCTAAAAACTGATTTTGCTGAACCATAAAATCTTACTGTGACTAGCACATATCAGCATGGTAGTCATCCACTTTAATAGAAATATGTGTTGAAGTAGTGTGACTGACACAGATCTAAGGTCAGTGGTTTCCTTGTACGTCTGGTATTTCTGTGTGCAGGTGGCCCATCATCTTACCAAACTTTCTGACAACACTGCTGATCTTTAATTTTAAGAGGATATACAGGAATCTGTAAATAACTGCCCTTGGGATGCGCAGCAGAGAAAAGAAGAATGTTCCCTTCTATGATGGGTGCAGATGCAGTGGTCAGGTATGTTGAGTTATGTGAAATTGTCTTTATGAATTTTGCCCTCTCTTTGGGCTTTAGATCAAATATACACTTTTGGTAGTGTGAAAGGCTGCTTTAGGAAAATGTAAATTTAGAAAAAAAAATAGAAACCTTGCAACTATTTTTTCCAAATTTCAAAACCTTTTTTGGACCCAAACTGTGTAATAAAATAGTAATTTAATAAATTGGTCTAATTGCCCCTTGTATATAAGTTGCTTTGGTTTTTTGTTTTTTATAAGAAATGTAGAGAGTTAAATATGTTTAAGAACAATGAAAAAGAAAAGCAAAAGGTACTAAAAGCCACAGAGATGATGAAGCCTATGGTTGGATGTTTCATTTCTCATAATTCCCATCTTCTTCTGCCCTTTTACTTCACCTTTCATTATATTTTCAGATCCCCTGCTCTCTAATCCTTTAGCACACACCTCTCCAGACCTCCAGCTCCCTCCTGTGTCACCTATCAGCTGAATAAGATTTTAGCTGGTTTCAAGCCTCATATTTGCTAATTGGCCAGCCAGTATGTGTGCTAACTGGGTAGCGGTAGGTCGGAAAGAACAGATCAGCAGCTTCTGAGACAATAAGTTATTGTTCTGAGAACAGTGCTGAATGGGTAAGCATTCACATTGCATAAAATCAATGTTGCATGTGGTACTAATGATTGATTGTCTCAGCAGGGAGGCCCCAGATTGAATGGACAAATATATGCAGCTTGCCTCTTAGAGGTAGTTTCTCCAAGATACAGCTATGTTTGAGCGCACCCAGACATAGGGAAGACTGCATTGTCTGTGTTTACTCTGTGCCTGCAAACAGAAAAATTTCAGACTTTCATTTTGGAGCTTTAAGACAGTAGCCTGCGCTTTCGAGTCAAGGGGATATGTAAAACAAAAGAGCGTCTGGTATCTCAGTAATTGGGAAGGGCTCCTCCAAGCTGAATCTCATTAAAGAGGCAGTAGGAAAGAGAAAAGAGAATTAAAAAAAAAATCTCATTTCAAATTTGTAAAAAACGTTCTAAAGAAAATCTTTTATAAAGATTAATGAAATGAGCTTGCTATATTGTTAGTATAAAATGCACCATTTATGTTACCTGCATAAATTTACACACATTTCTTTGGGTTTTTTTCTTCAAAAGGTAGAGTCCTGGTTGCAACACCTTGAGGAAGCTGTACACAAAGCATTGAACCTCTCCATCACGGAGGCGATACTGGCTTGTGAAGAGAAGCAGAGGGAGCAGTGGGGGTTTGGACCACCCATCTCAGGTTGCACTTGCTGGTTCTCAGATCTGGTGGGATTTAGATGTTGGAGTGGCAGTCAGTAGGTTGGAAGAGGGTTTGGTGCCAGCCCTGAAGGGTTGCCACAGGAAGCAGGTTATGGATATCTTCCTTTTGTTTAATTCAGTGAAAATAAGGAAAGTGTGAAAATGGTCTCATAAAAAGAGATGAGTGGCGTATCTAGTAATTTCAGTCCTGTAATAAATTAACCACTATTAGCACCTACTGAGAAAAGAGATAGGTCTTTTGCTTCCCTTTCCATTATCTCAGGGGCATTGTTACCACATCCTAATTACTCCCTATCTGTAGGATTAGTTTGAACAGAGGCGAAAGCTAAAAGCAAAGATACTGCCAAACATCACCTGTGATGGTGTGAAAAGAACAGAATATGCAACCAGTACATGTACAAATACTAAATGTTTATAATTGTGTAAGGAATCCAAAGCTATTGGTTTTATTTGTGTCACACCAAACAGTTTAATTCTAATATTTTTAGTTGTAGTCCCACTTTAGAAAGGTACCTTCTGCAGTTTGATTTTTGCTTCACCCTTATTTACTTCCAGCATCTTCTGAATGCTTTTGTTTGTGCAAATGTGTATGCTTGTTGCGAAAAATTTTAATAGTCTTGGTTTTCTTTTCCAACCTAGAAAATCTGCTGAAGAGAAATATGGAACAGGAAAGAGACTTCAAAGGAGGGTGGAAGTCTGATAAGGGTGTCTAAAATTATCCCTGTAATAGAGAAAGTGTACAAAGATTAATCTCTGTTTGCCATTTATCATAATACAAAAGCTAATAAGCACTACCTGAAGCTATTAGGTAGCAGACTACGAACAAAAGAAATACTTCACACAGCATGCAGTTTAAAATATGGAACTTCCGGCTATGGAAGTGTAAAAAAGACAAATGAAGGATTAGTCAAATTTCAGTCCAGTTCATGCCTCTTGAATATGGTGATAAAACAGGTAGCACAAGTCTGGATTTGTTGGCCTGATACTTCTTTGTTTGTTTACTGAATTCTGGCTGCTCTGTCTGTGGCAATGTATGGCAGATATTCCCAGGATATCCTTCTCCTGGACTTCTTTAATGTTCCTTTTGGTGGTTTTAAAAGGATCTTTGCTAGCTTCTGTGAAAGGCAGAGACTGATCCATGGTGAACCTCTGTGTGAGCCAGGCAGGCTGCGTTCCTGTGGTCACTTTGCACCCAGAGCAGAACACCCATTGCCTCATGGTCTTGCTGCTTCCTGACCCTGTGTTGGGGACTTTGGAGTGGTTCTGCTGTAAAAAGAGTGGGCTAGAAAAGATCTGAGCTTCTCTACAGATGGCAACTCACTGCCATAAAGAAAAGGAGCTTTGGGTGTGTTGAAAGGAAGATGCCAGAAATATTTTAGGATGCTACACAATTTAATTCAGAATGTTGTTCCTTTTACGATATGATACAGAAAATACAAGGAGTCCAGTGAAATTACCTTATGGTTTTATTTTTGTAAGCATTTTCAAAATCTCCTGGGGCTTTAGACTGTGGTTCTCAAATAATTTGTTTGCATGGAGTACTACCTTCTGGGTCTTTAACTGTCCCAATGAAAACAGCACCAGTAGGTGTTCCTGTGTATTACATACGAGTAATACAGATAGTGTAGTGTTTAAGATCTCACTAATTCACTGCCTGTTTTTAAGCCAGGATTTTAAAATATCTACCCATATAGTTCTGTCTCACACTAGCTCTACAATAAGTTATATCTTTCTAGTAAAGATACATTTGCCTTCTTAGAATTACATACAGTAGCTACGTATGTTTTCTATTAATATGAAACCTGAAAACTTCCATTAGGTGTTCTACTATGTAACTATATAATCATTCATATCAATTTTGTGATCTTCCCTTTTTTTTGCCTATTTTTAAAACATAAGTCATTGATCTTTCCTAAAGTCTGTTTTCAAAAAATTTGCCAATAGATGTCCTCATGCAATTAGTACAGCTTTTTGCCCAGTCTGTGCATATCTCTATGGAGATTGTAACTACAAAATTTGCTATTCAGCTTCATGCATATCTTCTTATCCATCCATTGCTCCTACCCTGCCTAGCTGAGCATCTTCAGTAGTTGTGCTCATCTGGATTGTCACAATTTTCAATGTGGTTCAATGTCTGTTTAGAACAGGCTTTCTTCTGGCATCTCGTGTTTAATATCAATAAATTCAGTACTTTTATGAGTACTTGGGAAATACCCCCCACCTAGTTATTACACCTTTGACTGACAAGTAATGGCTGTTACTAATAACAGTGTCTGCTTTATCTGTTTCAGCGAATAAAAAGTTAAAAGTTTTTTAGAAGTTCAGTGTTTTTTGCATGCTTCGTATGGTTCAGTGTTCTTTCATACCTTATATTTATTGTATAAGGTTATTAAGACAAAATATCTTCAAGCATGAGTATGCATGTAGGTGTGCATACTTAACTAATGATATCATTTTAATGTCCATTACTTTTAAAATAACTGAAATATTTCTTGTGAGACTTAATGTATATATTCAATGTTTAGTCTGAAGACTAATACCAAAGTTAAGGAGGAGTTTTCAGCAAAAGAATACCTTTTTAATGTGTTAAAGTCAAAGTAGTGCTTTTCTTTCACACTACGTGCAACAAAGCTTTTTTTTTCTCCTGGAAATATTTTGGCTGTAGATTGTAATTTCATGCCAAAATCAGTGATCCAAAAAGGTACACACAGCAATCCTGTCTGTCTTAGTGTTTATGACCCTCAGCTTGGTGGGGGCAGAGCAATTCAAGGGCTTAAGTCTTTGAAATAGGCAAAGTGGAAAATAAAGCCTCCTCTTTCCTGTGCTGTGTGACCACTGACAGGATATTCCTTCTTGCTTAAAAAAAAAAAAGTTGATTTGTTTGGTTTTCGTATCAAAAAGAAGTATTTTTCAAGTAGTACCATGTCATGAATTTACATGAACCTGAAAGAGGTACATCGGTGGTTTAGGGCATAAAATTATAATAAGAAAGTGGGCTCACAATAAACCACCCATGAAACATAAGGTTTGAAAACAAACTCCCAGCGTTGTAGATGTTCTTGCAATGGTACTAATAATTTTTCTTCTGTGAAGATGTTACATTACTCTAACCTAGTCTGTCCACGTAGCGATGAGCAATGCTTCTGCAGGGACAGCCAGCACAGGCAAAACACAGACCACCAAAGATGAAGCCCTTGATATGATGGTGTACATCTTTATTTCTTCTGATCAGGTGGATTACAGGATGAGATGTTCTGCTTGTTTGGTTTCTTCTTCATATGAAGTGCATTGGAAATTGTTGATTTCAAGAAAAAGATGTTAGATTTTTCACTTTCAGTTTTAGTTTATAGGGAATATCTATAAAGATTTGGTCCAGACAGGAGCTTGGGTGTGCTTTGATGAATTCTATTCTGTGAGTGGTGGCAGTACAAGTAAATACTATCTGTGATGCAATTTAAAAGTGAGTATTTTAGCAGTGCTTCTTTATTATCCAATGGACATATGTCCACATGGGTAAGGGGCCGGTTAGCTCAGTCAGTTGAGTGTAGCCCTAACAACGCCAAGCTCATGGGTCCGATTCCCATTCGGTCCCCATCTAGTTGACAGGTGGCATCCCTGGCAACAAGGAGGCCGGATTAAAATGATCGATAATGTCCCTTCCAGCCTGGGCCATTCTATGGTTCTATGATTTTCCTTTTCAGGCTATAAATACTGAACCAGTAAAGTCTTCTTCCAAAGTTCCTATGAAACCCTTTGTAAATGCAGTGAGTGAGTAGATGATAAAATCAGCTATGTAATACACTCACCTTAAAATAACTTCCTTTTCAAAATATAATAAATGTGAATGAACACCTGACTCTACAGGAATCCAATTAAAGCTTCGCAGTTGAAACTCTGGTCCTGTTCAAGTCCCACCATGTGAAGTCCTTGTATCATCTGGGTGTGAATCTCGGCAGGATTCAACTTTGCAAGAAGTCTCATGACTTCCAGAGTTTCCCAGTGCTTTTGAGACATGCCTCGAGTTTTCCCTGTCCCATCTTCTCCTTCCTCTGCTTCCTTTACTCAGAGATACTTCCTGACCTTTTCAAACCTGCTTCATCGCTACTAATCTCATTTATCTACATGTTTCAAAAGGTGATTCCTCCTACAGTTATGCTTCAGTTGTGTGCACTCCTTGTTGCTCTCACAGTCCAGTCTTTCCCCTCCAGATTCAGTGCTGGCCAGAGGAGTCACAGGTTACTGAAAGCTGGTTCCTGCTAGGGAAATGCTGCTCTTTGATCAGCTCTCATAAACTTTCCCAGGTGCTGTTGGCTGTTGTGAGAGATGGGATCTGTCCCCTGATGTCTGGCTTTGTACAATGCAGTTGTTTACATTTAATCCAACCGTAAAATTTTTGCAAGTTCTATCTTTTTTGTGACAGATTTTTATTCTTTGGTGAAAACATTACATTAAAGTCATCTACTGGAATATTTATACCATGAACCCAGCATATACAGGTCAGACCTGTAAACCTCAAAACTCTATTCAAACAAGTACGCTATAGTGTATTTTTATGGTATACTAATATATCAAGTCTGCATTTAGACTACATATCCCACGTAGTGTTGCTAGACTTGGTAGAGTACATATCCCACCTAATGTTGTTAGTGAAGTGCTACTTCTGTTTGCTTCAGAATTTCTGTGAAAAAAAAAGGATATTCATGTTATCCTGTCTAATGACAAAAGAAATTAAATGCGTATCTTGTTTGGGTTTTGGTTTGGGGTTTTTTTTTTTTAATTCTCACAGCTGGCTTAATCTAGTAAAATGACCATTTGAAAATGTCTGACTGTCACATTCTTCCATGGGTGTAGGCCTGCAGGTCGTTCTAGATGTTTCATAAACTATCAGTTGGAAATGAAGCCACGTACACTTATTGAATATGTTATTGTTAAGAAGTTATAGCACACAGCCCAAAAAAAATTAATATGTTTTTGGACACTGTCGAACAGTACAGTATCTTTTTTATAAAGTGCACATTTATGCTTTGTGTCTTAACTGTTCAGGGAAGGAAGTTTTGAATTTAAAAGATCTAATTGTCGTTTGGGTGCTGTGTTTGGTGAGTTTGTATCAAAATGGTATTTCTGAGAGTGAATTAATTCCACAAGCCATTGTTCTAGCACGATAGGCAGTAAAATGATGCCAATTTATTCCGACAAAGTGTTGGAGCTGCACTTTGAACTATGTGGTAATGGTCTTTGACTTAAAAAAAAAAGTGTTGTCACTTGAAATCCTTGTTCTTGCATTAACACTTTTCACTGATTTAATCAAGGCTTGAGAAAAAAATGGTTTTGTGATTTCAGTTCTCAACATATTGAAGTTCAACAGGGGAAGATGCAAAGCATTGCCAGGCTGTCTGGGGAGACACAAGCATAGATGCGCTGTCAGGGATCTGCCTCTCTGAGCAGTAAGTCTCTTTGCTTGTTAGAAGACAAACTCAGAGCAGAACTGTTGCTTCGGTGGGCAAGTTAAAACACAGGTACTTCTTTCCTCTGTATTAAAAGTGCATCAAGATTTTGGTGTATTTTGTTATTTCTGCTTTAGGCACGGAATGTCTGACAGCACATTCCTTCTCGCTTTCACTGCGGGAAGTCACAAAGTCTGCTGAAGTTAGAAAGCTGTTTGCTCAGGCGCATCTCATCCCCTTGCCAACCAAACATCTTACTTCAGATGGCAGGACTGGGCAGCAGAAGCAGCAGCCCTCAGCTTTCTTGTTCTCTGAGCCTAAATTACAATCACTTGCAACAAGCAGTAAGTAACATCTGTTTATGAGGAGGAGGTTGGGGTTGAATTCAGGTGCCTCTGCAAAGACTGTCACTGAATAAGACTCTATAGTTAGTTGGGTCTTAGCAAATGTGGAGGGAGACCCTGAGAGATGCATCCTGCCTCCCTATAAGTATTTTTGTTTTTTTTTTAATATTTCACACTTTAGCTATGACTTTACCAAGCCTAATTAATTGCCATCTAAGAGCTCTTCAAGACAGAGCAGGACTGGTGCACGCTGAGGGAATGATATTGAGCAGCCTCTTGATCCAGAACCGAGGACAAGAGTGACAGTGATCCCATCCCGCTGTGTCTGTGCAGTAGAGCTGCCACCTCTTCTGCACTGGGACAGAGGCAGCTGCTTTGACGGCCATGTCTTCCGCAGTGAGCTAGATGTGATATTTGACAGGAGTGGAAAAGGGTTCACTCCCCATTGCTTCCAGATGTTTTATCTCTCAGTGGACTACCAGAAGGTGGAAAATGCATTTTTTTTGGTTGTTGATTGTTTATTATTTTTGTTGTTAATTTTGTTTTTTCATTTGGAGAAAAAAAGAATAAGGGATATAATTGACTGCAATGCATATAGCAGCCCTTGTTTGGGCTTACGGACAAATGCTTCTTAGGGAACAGTTTACTTAAAATGGTTTAACAGAGGGGTTCTTACTCTTTTTCTAAACTATATGTTATTGATTTCTGTCAGAAGTATACTGCTGGACCAAAACACTGGCCTTAATTTTGTCATATTTACATATGAATGGGGAACAAAAGAAATCTTTGTATTAGTCAGTAATAAGAAGAGTTCTCTGAGGGACAAATTCACTGGTTTGTAGTTGATGTGAACACAAAATTTTCTGCTACTTCTCTCCTCCTATGTAACTTAAGTAGCATTTTTTAGTGAGGAAATTGTTTAGCCTTTGCATTATTGTTTTGTGTTATTTTTAATTGGATATTTTTCTCATGTATATCATTAAAATGGCTGTGGGTTTGTTCTGAAAGTTTGAACCATAGGTCATATTTAAAAAGAAACACAGTGAAACCTCCAAAGACAACCATTACTTCATGTAAGAGTGCTAAAGCCCTCCAAAAATCCAAGTCCCTTCAAAAATGATGCCATCTTTAGCAATGGCAGGGTGTTGCACTTGACTTCCAGACCTTGTACATCTGCTGGGGGTGTCCTCCAGCCCTCGGTGACAAGTGATGCTGCTGCAGACTCTGCCTGCTCTTAAGTTTTGGTGGTACCTGCCTTGCACGCCCTGCGTTTCCCAGCTGCCTCCTTTGTGTACAGCAATGTTACTGAATGCTGACAATCAACACTGCCTAATTAGCTCCTTTTACTTTGAAGTAAAGTCCTTGTTAGCTTTGACTGACACTCTTAATTGTGACTCTCTTGGGCTCTGTTTTTGAAAATGTTTGCACACATCAGTCATTTGATTTAAGTGACTTAATTCTTACCATGCTTAAATACTAATCTGTGTCTTTCGATTATGGGGTTTCTTTTCTTCCTCAGACCTTGTGCCATGGTTGTCCCTGACATTGAAGTGATCTTTGAAATTGTGTTGGTTGCTGAAGGGTTTATTGATGCACGTCTGTCAGCCAGGCAGCTTATTACCTTCTGTACTCTGCGGCGAGCTGCTTCCTGAACAGGTGAGGGGCTGTTTGGGCTTCTAGGTTTGATCTGTGTTAATTAACATATACTCCATACTGGTGTGGCTGGACACTGTATAATTACAGGGATTTTTTTTATATCTATATAATGTTACATTTTTATTTTGAAGGTAGTTCATATTGCATGTTCATCCTCATTAAATTGTCAGATATGAACATAGAAGAAAGTGTCCTTTTCCTTGATCTTGGGACATTTGTAATGTGTTAATTTTGCATTAAATAATTGCATATTACTGCTTCATACCTGGGAGGGCTAAACGACATCATGCTGATGTGTCATATCCATATTTGAAACATAACTATCTGATGGAGAAGAGAATAACCTTAAAGGAGAGTAGAGATTACTGTGAATAACAAATAATGTATTCTATTTGGATGTATGCTTGTTTAAGCTTTCCAAGTAAATACAGTGGAGGATTGTTTTAAAAAAAGAAATAAAGCATTGCTAAAAATTTTAGTTATTCTACTAGAAAGAATTCATATTCAGAATAGTTATCTTAAAAATCTACAACTTACAAGATTTGGAAGATTTATTAATGTCATCCCCATATGCATGCTGTTTACACGTTTCCAACTGCATAGTTTTTCACAAGATATTCTTAATATTTGGTTTTATTAGTGGAATGATAACTCAGAGAACCCTTCAACCTTAACCTCTGTAACTCTTGGTTGCTGCAGCACAGAGATTAGAGAGGAGCTGATAACTCACATACTCAGCCAGGTGCACCTCTTATGACTGGTCCCACTGCTGGTTATACCAAAACTAACGACCTAGGACAAGAACACCCTTAAGTGTAGGTGTAGCCTTAAATGTAGAAAGCTGTAACTGCATGGCAGACCTTTTAAAATTGCAAAATCAGCTGTTGGAGTATTCCTGTTAGTCATACAAGTTGCTGTTGTTCAAACTATTTAAATCTCCAAAACTCTTCAAACTCCACCTCTTTCTACTTCTGTGCTACCTAGAAGGAGAAGAAAAGAGATTAATGTTCACGGCCCCAGAAAAGGGAGGAAGAGGGATTGAAAAGCCAATGTGTGATGAAAACATTTTGCATTCAGGATTAGGTATCTGCCTTCCCTCTGGCAGAGCTTAGGAGAGGGTATGGGCTTTTCCTCTGACCACCACTTAACCAAAAGTTTCTAGGCTTTTCCTCTAGGCTGAGGACTTAATCTGTTTCTCTTTTCCTTTAGTTTTGGTGTTGGAGCTGACTACAAAATACGTTGACAGTCTGTCCAATTGTCGCTTTTGGAAACAAAGTATTGCTAACATCGGGCCAAATTAGTAGATGTTTGGTAGCAACCTTTTGCTTGCCTTAGTTCATCATGGAGACATAGTGATGTTCAGTGCAATAATACCTGATGGTGCAAATTTTACCATTTAAAAATAAGGAGCAAAGTGGTGGAATAGTAAAAATATAGATAGATATGCACATTTCATCTTTTTTATGTGTTTTGATTTGTTTACTAGACTTCTGACAGTAGCCTAAAACCAATGCAAGACTATAGTACAAGTACGAAATAAAAAGGTGTCATTTTACTCTGTGTACAAAGCGATTGTTTCTTCTTAGACATTACCACTTTGTTTTATTTCCTGCATTAACACAACTAGTTAAAATGCTTTCACAGGACCATTATGACTCGGGACTTAGTGCTGTCAAGTCGATTTTGGTAATTGCTGGCTCACTGAAGGGAGGAGACAAGACCAGACCTGAGGATCAGGTAAAATGTTCACTTGAAAGAATCTAAGAGTAGGAGCTGTTTCTGGTGGTTTGCCTTTGAATAAAAACAGAGTACTAAAATGAGAAGGATTTAATGTTCTTGTGATATGTGGTTTACTATCCTTTTCCAGGTGCTTATGTGGGCCGTAAGAGACTTCAATTTGCCTAAAATTGTGACAGATGATATCCCAGTGTTTACAGGCCTGATCAGTGACCTGTTTCCAGCTCTCGATGTTTCGAGGAAGAGGAACCTGCAATTTGAACAGATGGTTAAACAATCTACCCTGGAGCTTCGCTTGCATCCTGAAGAGAGTTTTATTCTCCAAGTAAAAGAATTCATTGCCTTTAATTACTCCCCTTAAGAGTTTCAATCAAAATAATTGCAAATGGGTTGTATTAGACATGAAGGTTATTTCTGAGTATGTTAGAGCATTACAAGATGTCCTCAGTGTTTCGATGTTTCAAAGGCTTTTTGTCATGGCAGTAATGCACCTCAGCGTGACAAATATGCCCGTAAGGAAATGTGTGTCCCGTTCAAAAAAGCTGTCTACAGTGACTAACATGTTTGTTTGTGTACAGTACGAAGCATGTGCACTTGGTAGTAAATTAATTGTTGGTCATAATTTATATGGAAGAAAGAAGAGTAAGGGAGGAAAAACATATAAATAAGGAGAAATGTACTGGGATGTGCACAGTTACATGTGACATGTGTGTGTTATGGTATTTCTGTATGATACAATGTACATGGTGCTATACACAGTAAAAACATTTATAGGCATGCATATGCTCCTAAGAATTAGTTTTCTATAAGCTAAATTTAAACACTAATTTTAGTTTGAATTACAGATAAGGTGAAGTGTAGGAATACTGGTTATTACATGGACCAAATAAAAAAAGTGCATCTTTGGACTACGAAGAAAGTATATTCCTTCCCTCCTTCAAGGAAGATCCACATCTGCTGTATGGAATAGCACACCCAATTGCTTTATTAGGGTTTATGGGAAACTGAAATAACCAAGCTGGTTAAATGTGACTGATAACAGGATTTGGAAAGTATTTTCTGCTGTAGTCTTATCTTATTCCATTTTCCTGACAGAAGGGTGAAAGGCAATCAGCTATACCTTAGGGTATTATGAACTTTGCAATCACCCTCTATGT
>NW_009735655.1:0-33143 GCF_000703405.1 Apaloderma vittatum | reverse complement strand
TTCCTGCTGGCTTGGCGAATCAGAAGATGAGCACTGAGGAACACGGACTTGTTCCTTTTGGACTTCAGAAAATCAATTTGGATTATTTTCACTAAGGCAAAAATTTGTAAGCAGCCAAGCGATTTTCATTCTGCAGCTCACAGAACTGTTTCTTTGGAAGAAATGTAGTACTTTAGTGGGCTGGTTTTGTATCTTACCACATTGTAGCAGCACAACTGTTCTGAGTGTGGAATTCTCTCTGCTAAAGTGAGGGCAAAATTGGGATAGCTGCTCTGTATCCCTGGGTTGACACGATCCTACTGGACAGCATAGCTCTCTGGCAAAGTTGGATTTGTTTTCACTTGAGGTAACTGCATTCATTCATTCTCTTCCCATTATCTGGGAGACATACAGTGTTGTTTGTTGCAACATCAGCCCAGCTGAGACAAATCAGCTGAGAAAGTGTGAGTTCATTTTGTTTCCTATTAAAAGGAATAAGAATGTGGAGAGGAAGATAATTTTTGTGAATAATTGTGTCTCTAATACAAAGGATGACAGGAGAGGGAAGAAGCTCACTATATATCCCTTCTGTGCGATGGGTTACTCAGCTGGAGGAGCCCCTGGCAGTGCGTCACTCTGTGACTGTCCTTGAAAGTGCAGGGACTCTAAAGAATATGGTACCTGCTTACCTACGCAGCGTATTTTCTGTCTTACACTGTAAAGAAATTGCCATAGTTCTTGCAGAGAACACTCTGCATGTTGCCTTTGCCTTAGGCTGCAATTTAATAACGTGCTGCTCAGGCCATCCAAACAGCCACATGATGTGCATTGGTAAAGCTCAAATGTTACAAACAAATTCTACATTTTATGTAGTGTTTGCACGTCCCAAAGGAAAATTAATCATGGCGTCATGAGCATTCAATTTGACAAATAGACTAACTAACACTTTGTTCTAGAAGGAGAAGCAGGATGGTTTAATTAGGCTTCTAGACAGAAATAATGGAATATATTGCTGAAACACTAAATACTTCTAATAGATAATGCTTGCCCATTTCTCCTACTAAATGTTGGCAGCTGTGTGAATTTTATTCCTCATTTAACATTTTCCATTAGAATTGCCTGATGAGTACAGCCATTTCAGAATGGGACTCTCCTATCCTTAGACTGAATGGAAATCAGGGACTAAACTAGCACAGAGGCTTGTGTAAATCAAGGTGAACATTTGACTGAATGTAAGAATTTGCAGAGACCTAACTCTCAAAGAAAGTCATAGAATTCCTACTGTATCAAAACTGTGTCACTAACATTCAGCCTGTTCCTCCTCTTCAGATGCTAAAAGTTCTGCATCACACATAAGTGAATATGCAACAAAAGCCTGTCTGGAATGACCTTAACCCAAAAGTTCTGGCAGCTGATGAACTGTCTGAGAATGGAAAGATGGCAGGTAGCTGATGTGTTCTTACTAGGACCTATTCCTGGATGCATTGTCTTCCGTCAAAAATGGACAATGCCAGAATTTGGAGAAGGTGTTAGAGACTGAATTCTTGCTTTTTACTGTGTTTTGATGCAGTGAGGCGTGGGTGCAGAGCACTGATGCTTGTGGAAAGACTGGAGGCAGGGCAGGATGCTAGCGGACGGAAAAATACTAACCTATGATGTTGATTCAGCCGTCTTAAAGGGCAAGTTATTTTCTCTCCAGACCCATGAAACCTCCCATATCTTGCCCGTATCATTAAGACCAATGATACACTCTCCCGTAATCAAAACAGAAATAAGTCATTATTACATAAAATGCAGTCATTTGGCTGCATCAGGTGCTCACTGAAAATATTTTTTTATTTTACTTTGAAAAAACACCTAATAAGCAATCAAAGGGGAAAAAATGGTTGTGGTGGTACAAAAGCTTCTTGTTTCAGTGATGCATTAAGTCTTATGAAGTTTTAATTGCTGTGCAGTGTTGTTATTCAAGCACTAAAGTGATGGGATTCTGTTGAAATATAATTTGCATGTCTCCTGTCATCTCTTCTGAGAGAGCAAGCTAATATTACCCATGAGGGCCGAAATGGTTAGTTTTAGAGGGGATGTAGATCCTGTGTGAATAGTGTTGCTTAACTGTTATCGATGATAACAAGGTGAGAACTGAGAAGCAAGTACAGTAGCTTCCCATCTACATGTTTTCACATTTTCCTCTTCCTTTATTTTTCTGGAGGTAGTTTTGCAGTGTGCATTTGTTTTTGCTACTGTTCTTACAATTTCTGTGGTTTTCGCTATTGCTCAGTAATGTTTTAGAATCTGGTTAACACATTATGTCTTGTCGATTTTTTACAAGACTTAAAGTGGCCTATATATACTCTAAGGGTGATTGTGCCTCCTAGTGTATGAGTTGATGTAATTCAAGATGTCAATCATAGCATTATAGAAACTGGTATTTCATAGAATCATAGAACAATTCAGGTTGGAAAAGACCCTTGGGATCATCGAGTCCAACCATTAACCCTGTTTGGAAAGCTTCTCAGTAAAATGAATTTAAGATTATGTGAGTGAAATCCTCACATCACTGTACCAAGCAAAGCTAGTGTTAGGAAATATGAATTAAGTCAGTTCAAGAACAAGCAATAGGATCTAGACTTTTTATTCCCTTCTTATTAATTATACAACTAAACCAATTTTGTTGGCTGTCCAAAACGCTGTAATGTGATGACACACAAATTTCAAATCTGAAAGTTCTTTACAATGAAGGTGATGAAACACTGAAAAAGGTTGCCCAAAGAGATGGTAGAAGCTCCACCTCTGAAGGCATTCAAGGTTGGGCTTGATGGCGCTCTGAGCAACTGATCTAGTTAAAGATGTCCCTGCTCACTGGAGGGGGTGGGACTAGATAACCTCTAAAGGTCCCTTCCAGCCCAACATATTCTATGATTCTAAGGTGTTTGTAGTTTAGCCCACACTCTTAGGCTTCCCTGTTTTAAGAACTTAAACCTATCTAGTGATACAGTTTCTAGTTATTCAGTGTGATGTCTGTCCGGGGCAACCCATGCAGCCTAACTTTAGCTAATGAACAGAAACTGGCTTTTCTACAGGACATTTCAGTGCACCTAAGTTTTGGCTCATGTTCGGAATATTTTTCTGTTTGTTTCCATTGACACTGAGAGAGACTTTTCCTCTCCTTCTTTTAGCAGCTTTCAGGAGAATTCACATTTGATGAAGCAAGCTAGTCATCTTTTCAATTAATTAAACCCTGAAAACCTCGTATAAGATCACACAAAATATTTTGAATTTGTCCTCCTCTGTGTTTCTGTAGTAAAAAAAAAACTACAGCCACCATCAAATAAAGTTTGGTTAGCTACGTTCAAGAAATAGTATATGTGCGTGGTGCTGCAGATAATCTTTGCTCATTTTGGGGGCGTGATTGGCTCGATCATGTTCTTGTTAGTGTATATTGACTGGCTTTTGCTGAAGAGTTTACTGGTAATTTCTAGATTCTGACCCTTACAAGTCGATTAAAGTGTGCCTATGGCTCCGTTAATGCCACTGGTGTTTGGGGTACACCCTGTAAGAGCAGCCATCCCAGCTATAGTATCCAGACCTGGTATTCTCTATCTGAACACCCAGGACCCAGCGTGGAATCCATGAGTACTTGATAATATTAATTATCATTTTTAATATACCCCTTGAAGATTAATGGGAGTAGAACCTGTTAATTACAGTAATTCCTCCTTTTATTTTTCATTCTGATGACAATGGGGTAATTTTGGTGGCCGTGTATGTTCTCAGATATGCAGTGTGGAAACTTTCACCCTCAGTTAAGTGCCTTGTTTTCCCCTCTTATACATACTGCTTAATCAAGGCCGCAGCAAACTGACTGTCAAGGCCGCAGCAAACTGACTGTCTGCTTTTTGTAATGCAAATTTGGCAGTAGCAGGAAGTGAATAACTTGGCTTCTGTTCTCTGACGTTTTAATAACTGTCACTATCTTTGATATGGTTAAGGACACTGGTTTAAATCAGCCTGGCTATTTTTCTTTTTTTTTTTTTTTTTCCACTTACTCCTTTGGATCACAGTATTCCTCTTTTAACTTGTTTTATACCTGTGCTTCATGCAAATTAATTATGAGAATCAATGTTTTCTCAGGAACATAGGTTTCCATCTATAAAAGGGAATTAGTTGGTCAAGGCACAATGCATTTACTTGAAACCGTACAATGTGACCTTTTCCTTTTCCATTTGTTAGGCTGATCCGAAAAAACTTCCTACAAATTTTAGCAAGATGAGAATCTCTTTAAAATTTGTCAGCCGGTGTTTTTCAAGCAGCATTACTACTGTTTCATGTCAAAAATTCAATTTTATAGCATTCCAGTACGTCATTGATGGTTCAGTCAGTTCTATCTGTGTTAGAGTTGTATGCCTTTGGGCCAAGAAGCCTTCAGTGCACATGCCTCTCAGAGAAAGCTTGTCAGTAGGAGAATTTAATTAAACAGCATGAGTCTGTACAAGCTGCCCACCTAGGGTGATGGGGATCACAGGACTGATGAGGACACAGAGAGGCAATACGGTCTCTCACAGCAAACAGAGGAATGTAGAGATGGCAACAGTAGGCAACAAACTGTCCAAAGTGAATGAGTAAATAATCGATTCAGACTGTGTTTGACTAGTACTGTGTGAACATGAGCAAGGGATAAAATTGCCTGACCCTTTGGAATACAGGCAGTTTGGCATGTGGCCGCTAGCCTGCCCTCCCTGGAATAAAGGATGCTGTCAAGGAAAAGGAGTATAGCCATATGCCAGTGTGCTCCACTGTCAGAGTAGCTTTTAGAAATGCCACACCATGATAACCTTTGAGTGAACAAATAAAAATGTTTTAAGGCTGGTGGCGCTTAGACCTGACGGACAGCCAGTGCAATAGTATTTGGGCATTGCAGTAAGGGCAAACAGTTCTCAAAAGTTTGCATTTCACAGCCAGAGGGAAGAAATTTTGTAATTTTTTTCAACTTCTCTCTGATAAAAAAATTGGTTGCTTTCCAATTTATTTTGCAGGTATGTTGCCAGCTGAGTAGAAACAAGGAGAGGTACCAATCCAAAAAGGCTAACTTTTGATAGTTCTCTTTCATAAATATGTGCCTCCTTACTTAGAACAACTCAGAACAAGAATTGAAACTGTTACTCCTATTCCTGAGAATGGTATGGTTCAGGTATGCATTAGAATTAAAATCATTTATATTTTTAGATGTATTTATATGTTTAAGTTTTTATTATTTTATCTGAAACATCCACTGAGCATATGGTCCTATGCAGGAGTAAAAATGCTTGAAATTACTGTCTATTTGGAACATATGTGAGGTGAAATCAAGAGGCTCATATATATTGTACCTGGACCCTTATTTTGGAGACCTACAGGGATTCAGAGGTTGCATATTGCAGCGGTCCACTGTAAACAAGAAGAAATATAGTGTGTTTATGGCACTGCATGTAAATCTATGGCTTTTCAGTTTTAGTGTTTCTTCTTTTAGTAATGTCTTAGCTTAGGGCTAGTCATTTCATCTCTCTGTGCAAGTGTTCTTCTTGTCTCTAATTAAATGCTCACTAAATTCATTAGCGTTAGTTACTCTCACACTCTGATAATGAAGCCCAACATTATTATGGAGCTGAGCTCTGTTTGTTTCATGTATAAATTATCTGATACAGCACAGGCTTGTTTTAACATTTCAAATGTACTTAACATGCCTTGTCATTCTAAACTCTCCTGAGTGTTTGCCTGCTTCTAAAGAAGTCAATATGAGTGGAGAAGACTAATTATTGAGTATGAGTGTTAAGGATTTGCCATAATGTACATGCCTCAACTACATCACTATATTCATGCCTTCCTTTAAGTAGTGTGGAATTAAGGTATTTTGGTACATTTTATCAGGGGACATCTTCATAATTTTGACCTCTGAAAGGAGCTCCTAGACAACAGGGAAGCACATCAAGGAATTGCAGTCTCACTACTTAAATTTAAATACCTTCTTGAGGTCCCTGTCACCTTGCTATGGAGTAAGACTCGCAGGTTGCTCTCTTCACATATTTATTTATTGCAGATAGTCTGGTTTTGGTGGATTGTTTGCTGACTTCAGAAAATGTGCTAATGGATTGTGCCAGAGAGCTCTATGACAGCTATTTTGCCTTTGGGGCCTTATCTCTTGATCAAATATGTTAATGAAAATGACCACAGTATCTCACTGTGCTTGAAAAACAAAAGATGCATGCCCTTACATATGTATATGCAGGTTTCTACTCACTAATACTGATAAGGGGTGCAGAGCAATGGCCCATGTATCTGATTTGTGGGCCTGTAGTACTGTGTACTTCAGCTATAGGTGCTAATTTCACCAGAGGGAGTTGACTGCCTACAGTGCAAGTCTGTGCAGAGTCGTTTGCTGTGCACAGAGAAGCTGTTTACTTAGGGAAGTGTTACCGGCTGTACTTTCTTATCTAAAGTCCCTGACAAGAAACAAAAAGTAGTGTGAGGGTCATGCATACCAGAGTTAAAGCATTTCATAAAGGATTGAACAGATGTTTGTTTAATCTCTCACCTGTTGAATTTATACTGGGAAATACAGAAATAAGATTTTTTTTGTCATGATGCTACAAAAGGGTTGAGGAAGAAAGTTCTAAAACTCTACAAATATTTGTCAGTGTTTTGCTTAAGTAGACCTTGATTTCTTGAGAAATATCTAGTCATATTTGCCTATTAAAGACTAAAAAATAGTTAGCTTTGCTGTTTAAATTAGATGAAGCTCTCGTGAAGGAACAAATTTATACGTGTCTCATCCGTAGGTAAAGGAGCACATTGCATAGGTTGAAGAGTCCGTATCAGTCATAGAATCATAGAGTGGTTTGATTTGAAAGAGATCTTAAGGATCATCTTACTCCATCAAGAGACTGAGAGGATCTTTTTTGGTTGCATTAACATCTGATTTTCTATCCTTCAAAAATATTTGCTGTTCTGTGAAGGTTTTGTCTGAAGCAAGTCATCTCCAAGCTCAGCCTCACTCCTTCACTTTCAATTCTTCTGTTGCTTGACTCCAAGTGGAGCTGGTGGACAAGGGGTTACGGTCATGTGATGTTTTGTGTCTGCCACTCCTTCTCACACTTCACCCTTGCTCCAGCTGCTGTCCTTCAGGGCATATTCACCTGCTCCAGTATGGGGTCCTTAAGGGGCTGCAGCGTCGGGTAACTGCTCCCTTCCCTATCTCTGACCTTACTGCTCTGCTATTTCTCAGTCTTTCTGCCCTTTCTTGAATACATTTTCCCTGAGGCAGTGGCAGCTTGGTTGAGGGGCTTAGCTGTGTCCTGCAGTGGGTCTGATGGAGCTGATTGGAACCAACCATGTCCAGCACAGAACAGCCCCCATCCCATCATGCTTGTTTGAAATGCCTGAGTAGTAAAAACAGTGTTTGTATGTTGATAGGCTTGGTGGTTTCTCTGGGGACTATCTCTTGGCTAACATTCCTCTCAACTGTTACACGACATCATCAGTGCCCCAGAGTAAGTTCTGTACAATTGCAAGAAATCTATCTTTCCTCAACAGCAAAGGTGAAAAAATGTTATGCAGTTATTACAGTCTCATTAGAGCTGTTGGCTACTGCTGTTGCTTGGGTCTTGGCAAGCTCATTGCTTCACAAGGTACAAAACTTGGAGAAGTTATTGCAGGGAAGAGGAAAGGAGGAGGATGAAACCGGGGAAAGCTGACACTGCTCCCACAAATTGCTCTGTGCTTGTGGACAAAAGTCAATTTGGCTTTACCTCTGTTAACAAGAAGTCTTGAGCCTTGAAGAAGAAGTCTTTGGCTAGCCTGGGCGTCTCTGCATTGTGTCTGTAGTTGTTCAAAAACAGATAATCAGGAGTTGGATTTGCTTTTGCTAGGCAACATACAGTCCCTGAGGAGGGGCAATCCGTGTGTAGAGAAGTTCACAGTCTCCATAGGCGAGCTGGTTGCAGAGCAAAGGAAGTGTTAATGTGACACACAGGTGGAAGGGACTGTATGTTGGCTGAAAATGTTACACTGGTGGTAGATTTTGGACCAAGAGGAGTTAACAGGCAAAGTAAAATAGGCTCATAAAAGCCCCGTATCTCTTCTGCTCTTCATGAACAACACGATCAAGGGAGAGCCCATCTGTCGGTAGATATGCCCTCTTTGCCACCTGTTTTTGCCATCGCCTTGACCTGATAAAACTATACAGAAAAAAATTACATGCCCTATTCACTATACAGCTTTTCATAGCTGTAAAAAGCCTTAGAGAAAGAAGTTGGCTTATCCTCTCGTATGTCTGGGAGAAGACACAGGAAACGATTTATCACTTCTAAAAGGTTTCCAAAATTTAAGACTTCATATAAGATTTTTAGCTTTCAAGTTTGCTTGATGCTTAAATTACCTACTTGTACAATCAAATTTTTATTTTCCTAGCCAATCTACATCTCTGCTAATTGATTAAATTCTTACTTGGCCTAAAAAAAAATACAGAGAGATCCACAAAACCCCATTGACTAAACTTTTGCTCTTTTTTTTCCTTTCCAGTCTCATGTTGATTTCTTCTGTATTCATGTCAGACAAATACCACTTTCAGTTTAGTTTGTTTCTTAGTTTATTCTTTAAAGTATTTCCAAATTCATGTTAACATAGAGTCCTGCATTAACGGAACTTAATCGCCTTTTTGTCCCTCAGAACGAATGGAGGGATTAGGAGAAATCTGTTGTAGGTTAGAGTGAGATCATGAGCTGTGTAAACTGTCATAACTCCTTTAATGGGGAATCAATCAAGGTTTTCAGATATTCCTCTGATTGGAGAGTAGTATTTTAGCTAAAGATTGCCATTCCAGCAGCAACCATGACCAGGGAACCACAGGACAAAAGCATAACACTTCCTATTGCAAAATGGAGCTGGTGAAAGGAGCTCCTAGGCAGCAAAGGTTGTGTATTCTTCTTGCAGGAAACTTCTTAAATAAACCAAATAGGTCAAGTTAGCTTTACAGAGGCTTTTCCTGCAAGTTTTATCACACCTACCGAATGTACTGTGTCATAAAGTTAGCGAGTTTATGAACCTGTAAGGATTTGCTGTGAAATTTTAGTAGTATTCCTTCAGATTTTAAGTCAGTGTTGTAAAGTATCCATTGCTCCTTCTAAGAAATATTAAGAGATGAACAAGGCGGTGGACTCCTGCTAGTCTGCAGCTCTTCCTTCTGTCCCCTGCTCTTCAGCCAAGTCCCTCTCATTAAATGCTCTGCTAGCAAGTCCCTCCGCTAATCTCAGCGGGTGAAGAACTGTGTGACAGTTGAGAAACAAGTATATTATGTTCACTTCCCATTGTTTTTCCTGCATTTTTTTTGTGAACTGTGAGAGAATGGTTTTGTACTGTCACGTATAGCTCAAAATAACTGCCTCATGTTATTTTTCTGTTTGTGTGTATCACTGCTTCTTCCTATGATACGCATTCCAGGGATACACTGAAATTGTGTTTTAGGCTACCTCTCCAAGCAATAGTTTGGACCAATCAAATTGTTGGATTTTTTTTTTTTTAAAGGAAAGAGGCATTCACATCAAATTACACAAATGAGCAATTTAAATTAAGTTTCAGTTCAAAAAGATGATCTTAAGAGCTGAACTTGTTGAAGTATAGTCTTTCAATATATTGCCATGTCCTTTCTACAATTTAGAGGTTAAAAGATTTTTCTTACAGATCATATCACTTCTAATCTGCAGTATTTTCTGCCAGCTCCCATCTTATCTGTATCCACATAACTTTTTTTGAGGTATCTGCTTGAGTGGGTGAGATTAGCATGCAGTGTTCAGTTTTATTTAGCATTCCCCCAAGGCATATGACTCACCCGCTCTGCCTCTAGAACAGCAGAAATTTGCAAATTGTTTCTTGATGGAGACAGGTTCTGATGCGAGCTAATATTGGTACATTAAGTTTGGAGTCTTCAGTAGTACTAAGGAGAAATTTAGGTACAATGGAATTGAGTAAAATACATTTCCTTATTGTATTTTAATAATTCAGTGTTTTTTTAAAAAGTAGCAGTAATAGATTATAATTGTGGACATTACTGAAATTTAGGTAAGGTTAAGTGTTGAGAAAGAGTACTCCTGAGGTATAGATGTACCTCAGCTAAAAGAAGAAAATCTTTTACCTAAAATTGTAAAGTAATTAAGATACTGAAAAGCTTTCATATGCACCAAGGTTTTTTTCCCTTTTGTGGTAGAAAAGCAGCTTTTTGTCCTCCAAATTTATGATCATCCAACTGCAAAACTGTGGGCATTTCTCTCGTCCTCCAGCACACCTTCACTTTTTACCTGCTTATGCTTCTTCTCCAGTCAGTAGCCATCCTTTTAGCTGACTGCGACTAGAGGGAAATGTCCTTGGAAGCATTTGTTACTTTTCTTGAATGGGCCAGACGAAATCACTGTTGAGGTTTGCAGATGACTTATTTTAGTGTTTGAAGCATGTAAGATGACAACACAATAATCCTTTTGTCCTACTGGAAGCTGCTTGCAGTCGTATATTTGTTTGTAGTGCTTTGCCTAAGAAACCAAGAAGTCTGCTGCAAGTTGGAGCTGCATCAGTGCTGCGACATACAGCAGGCAGCTGTCACTATGCAAGTGCAGCTTCTGTTCCTACAAGCTCATGTGTTTAAAAAACTAGATAAGTTAAAAAAAAACAGTTCAAACCAATATGCTTTGAGTTCCCTTTTTTTTTTGACTAAACCAAAGGACTTTAACATACAACCTAATACAATGGAAAAAAGAACTCTATAGTCTGGTTTTTATGTTATTCTACTTACACATGGAATGGATAATATTAGGGTTTTTTCTTCCTCGTCCTCTGTTATTTTGACAAATATTAAAGTCTTAAAAAATGTGGGCTTGGTCATTTCAAAACTAATAGCAGGTATATCACGAATTCATGACACTGTTGTCCAGTCAGTAGTGGATTGACTAGACACTGTTGGAGAAAAATAGATGGTAGATACCAGATAGAGAAAAAATTTTAAGAATTCATTTTTCTCTTGCCCAGTAGTATTGAGTGAGAAATCTCATGCTTATAAAATCTGGATTAAATTCTCTCTTGTGTTGTAAGGGTTGTAACTGCTGCCACCTTCACTACGTGTTTCATAATCACCTTTAGTTCTAATCCCTGCCCTAAATGAGGTAGAGGGAGATTTTGAAATCAGGCTGCTCACCAAAGATGAGAGCCCCAGTCACTGGGACATGCTGAAAAGTTTTCCTTGAATTCTACCTATTACCGTGGTTTCCTTTTGTGCAAAACATTTATGTGATCATTTAGACAAAACAAATAAATGACCTAGGATGGAAGATGGATGAGATGCTTAGTTTCCAGTCCTGCTTTAATAAGTTCCTAATGATTTCTGCTGATTCTTATTTCCATTCACAAAATAGAAATCAGACAATGCATCCTTTCTTGTCAATCTGTGGAATACTTCACTAAGTGGCAAAAGTTTAGAATAATGTAATACCAAAGTTTTATCTATATTTTCAAGTTGATTTATCAGTTTTCTGTAGTTATTCTTTCCCTTACACCTCAAAGAGCAGCAGTGCGGTTGAATAAAAACTGTATATGCTCAAAATGTGTGTCTCAAGATTTTACAGTTCTGATGAATATGTAAGAGTATTTGAATTAATTTGTTCACTGCTGTATTAATTTTGTTAGCTGATGGTCTGCATTCAGCATCAGGCAAGCAGCTCATTTTGGGGAATAGGCTGAAATTTAATACAATCAGCTTAATCTTCCTTAGTATGGGAGACACCACACTAGCTTCCTGATTAAATGTCCTGATTAAATTATATTTATCATTCATATTTTCATACTTTACATATGACAAAGTCCTAGTTTAATCCTTCCCAGAAGAAGGAGAAAATAATCTAATTCACTGATGAACTCACTGAGTGTCAGGGTACCTGGGGATTTCACATTCAAAGCATTTCAGTTCCAAAGGATGCAGATGGATATGCAATGAGATTTTCAAAAGCTTGTGAAGTAGTCAACCAGCTAAATCAACAACACTCTTCTGGAATTTGGAATTCCTGTGTGATGTTTTTTCAAAGACACTGTGTGACTTTCACTGATTACTAAGGACTTCAACAGTTCAAAACCCCTCATAGGTGGTGAAGTACTTCATAAATTTCAGCCAGCATGATTTGAATGCTGGATTTTGTTTCGTTTCAGTATTGCGTAGTATGGTAACAATTTTTATGTATGTTGTGTAA
Organism: Apaloderma vittatum; assembly: GCF_000703405.1. NCBI lineage: Eukaryota > Metazoa > Chordata > Aves > Trogoniformes > Trogonidae > Apaloderma > Apaloderma vittatum. The sequence goes on along the minus strand of NW_009735655.1, from coordinate 20,907 downwards.
AGGTGGTCATAGATATCTTCCAATAGCAAATAAGAAACTTATCTATTTTGTTGATGATTTGAATATGCCTGAAGTGGATACATACGGAACTGCTCAACCTCATGCATTGACTTGGCAGCATATAATTTATGGACACTGGTGAGCATTCGCTTCTCACTTAAAGTTATGCTGTAATTTTTGTGTTGTCCATAGTCGGATCCCTAAATCACATAGAAACAGAAAACTTCAATGTGAATTGCTTAAATCAAAAACCCTACTCTTCCTGGAGGTTATAAATAGTTTTAGAAAAGAGAGGTGGCGTGTGAAGGGGCTGTAGGGAGTCTTGGAAGGAAGTTATCCTTCAGCTGCTCCTGATGGAGCTGCTGGATTTTGACCCCATCAGTTGACCTGATGAGAACAGGGATGTCTGAGACACAGAAATTGAGTCCCTAAATTGCAGCTTGTCAAATGCTTATATACTACCCTCTATCTTTTCATCACCCTGTAAAGACAACAGTCAAAATCCACAGAAACTTTATGATACTGGTTCAGAATGATGCTCTTTCTCTGAGAAGAAAACTACAGAAGATGACCACTGATGGAGAATTAAGTTGATTTGGGCAATTAAGGCAATTCCCTTCTTACGTTCCAAAGGGCAATTTAGTTTTTTGGTGCTAAAAATATATTAGTATCCTTTCACCAGAATCTGTGGAAATAGACAGGGTTTTTTCTCACAAAGATTTCGAACTTCAGGTCTTCAGAGTCCCTGCTGCTTAAAACTGTTGATGTTTCTTTCTTTAGAATTCTTTAGAATTATTTATTCTGAAACAAAACCTAACCAAAACCTAAAAATCTCAGTTTCACCAAACAAATCAAATTAGGAAAAAAGTTGACCACGATATTTAGGAATTTTAAATATAATAATTTGAGAATTCTAAAGTCTAATAAAATCTGTTGCAAACGTATGGAAAGAAAGAGAATGCATTATACTACGAAGTTCTGGAAAGCATCTGTCGATTGTTGATTGTCTAGGGAAGTTCTCCTCCCCCTCTACTCTGCCCTGATGAGAATCCTGTGACCAGTTTTGGTCTCCTCAATTCAAGAGAGACAGGGACCTACTGGAGAGAGTCCAACGGAGAGCTACGAGTGTGATGAAGGGACTTGAACATCTCTTCTGTGAAGAGAGACTGAGAGAAGTGGGCCTCTTTAGTCCTGAAAGGAGATGGCTGAGAGGGGACCTTATTAACGTATAGAAATACCTGAGGGGTGGGTGTCAAGAGGAAGGGGACAATCTCTTCTCAGTGGTGCCCAGCAATAGAACAAGAAATAACGGGTTTAAGTTAGAACACAGGAAGTTCCACCTTAACATGAGGAGAAACTTCTTCACTGTGCGGGTGCCGGAGCCCTGGCCCAGGCTGCCCAGAGAGGGTGTGGAGTCTCCTGCTCTGGAGACTTTCAAACCCACCTGGACCCATTCCTGTGAGGCTACCCCGGGGGACCCTGCTCTGGCAGGGGGGTGGGCTGGATGATCTCTAGAGGTCCTTTCCAACCCCTGATGTTCTATGATTCTATAATTTAGGCAGAGAAGGGCTGCATTATTTTTGAGTTTTTCTTTCACAGTGTTTTGTTGTTTGGTTTTTTTTTTTTTAAATGGTACCTGCTTGGCCTAGTTCAGTTGTACACTAACTTTTAAAGAAACAAGACTTCTGATCTGGGCAGTCAGAACTCAAATTGCCAGCTATTGAAAGCCTCGGTTATTTTTATTATTTTTTTTTAAGTGACCTCCTCTTAATTCACCAAAAGCTGTATCATCTGGAAAGTCAGAAACAGTAGCTGTTGGGGGGTGTTGCAAAAAAGGAATGATCTCTTAAGTATGCCACTTCATACTTTATGATGATCTTTGCTGTTTGGGTTGTGGGGTTTTTTCTTGATGAGTTCTCTTAATTTTGGCTGCTCTTATCGATGAAGATTGTGTGCGTTCCCAAAGTGATACCATTTTCCTTTAACTGTGTTGTAGTCATCCAAGTTTGTTTGGAGCCAGTTTCATTAAAAAAAATATATATATCTTTATTAGCATCAGAGTGTTTCATGAGAATGTAATATCTTAATTTAAAACAATGTTGAATTAAATATTACGTTATAGAAATTATGGTGTTTTCTTAATTTTAAAATGTCAATCCTAATTTGATACTTGTATAGCCATTTGTATTCTAGATTTCCCATAGGGCAGAAATGTTGATTCCTCAACTGAAGTTTAGCCTGAAAAATGTACAGTGTTTTGTCACTAATTTTAATCAAGCTCCATTATCTATCTCAGCTATGATAGGCAGAAGCTAACTATTAAAAAAATTCATAATTGTCAGTATATTGTGTGTATGAATCCAACTGCTGGCAGCTTCACTATCAACCCTAGACTACAGGTATGGTTTGAAGTATCATATTAAAGCAATCTTGTGTTTAATACATGAAATAATTACTAATTATCTTTTCACTGCAAGAGGTAGGAGATGAAAGGGGATAGGAGAAAAAATAGTGTCTGAAATTTAGTATAGTGTCAAAACCCTGCTGTTCCTATAGCTAAACAGAGTCAAACCATATTTATTATGATATTGAGATTCCCCTGAATTTCATAGTAATTGCAGTCTCATACAGCCCTTCACCTGGCAGATGTGCCCTTGGGGCTCATAGCCAGACATGCAACTGCTGTGAAACTGCATCAAGCATGACGCTAGAAAGGAAGTATTTTCTGTGTCACACAAGTACCTGTATTTTCACCTGGCTGTATGGTCATTTAACACTTCATTGACTCTTATCTGCTGTCTCATACTCTTTTTCCCTTTTCATTTTCTGAGACATTTTACAGTATTTGCTTTGAACTTCCCTTCTTCAGATTCTCTGCCTACCATCTATAGCAACATGTTTTCACTCCATCAATAATCAAGAATACTCCAGCCATAGTACAAGCAGCCATATGGCTTCAGTAGGAGGTGGTTCAAAACTTTCCACTATCTGCTATTAAGTTCCACTCTAACATGAGAGAGCTCTCCAGTGTCTTCCAGGTCTATATCATGGGATAATTTTCTACCTAGAAACACTCTATTACTGCTGCTGTTTATTATTTAATGATGTACATTGGTCTGTGGGCTAAAGAAGAACAGATACCCTTTGTACAAAGTAGAAGATAGTCTCTCTCCTGAGGTCACTGTGTTCAGGTAGATGAAAGGAATAGAAAGCTAAGAAAGAAAAGATATTTAGGGAAATAGTTTGTGAAGTTTGTTATGCTTACTTGCTGTTTTGAGAAGAGAAGGTCAACATTTGTTTGGAGGGAAGAAAAACTTTCTGGAGCCTAGGTAGAACAAAATAAAGATTGAAAAGGCTCTGAAGCAAAGGCTGAAAGGGATAGCTAAACACCAGTGAAAACTGAGGAAGGATATAGTATAGTCAGCAAATCCTGGTCCTTGTAAAATTAGCCTGATCCTGATTTGGTGTCACTTGCTTTCTTCTTCTTTGGACTGCAGCTCTGTTCTCTTGCAGAACATTTTTCTTGCCTTCCCCCCCGCACACACCCCCTCCGTGAACTGTTAGCAAAGAGGCAAGGGTTTGTCAGACCTCCTGCTGTAACACACACCTCGGTTTGGCAGGGATGCATGTTTGTAGCCATCCTGGCCCGGAATTTGTTAAGGAAGGGAGTTTGAGGTGTCAGCTGCAAACACACTGATTTTGTGATGATAAAACTGTGTCCTGTTTTCTCAAGTGGTATTGAAAAACAGGGCGAGTGAACACGTAAGATCCCGGCAGTGATGATAATACCTCTGTGTCCTGTAGTGTACCAGAGCCTCAAACCATAACGAGTCACCTAAGTCTGCCAGTCAGTGGAGAGCAGATGTTTGCTTTGATTATACTTTGCATGCTCCATTAGCTGGATAACTTGCTAACTTATAGATATTCTGGTTCATGTTAAAAAATACATCATTTCGAGAACAATGTGTATTGGGTATCTACTCAGTATGATTAATGTCTTTGCAGAATATCAGTTAGTCTCCCTTAAGAGTAGCCTATTTTGATGCCAGAAGACAGCAAGTAAAAAAAATTAAATAAATATTGTGTCATCTTTAGGGCGTTCCGTTTGCTACGCCCGCATGTCCACAGCAACCAAATGATCTTCACCATCTCTGGTGAATGAATCAACAAGTGTCTAGGGGGATAAATTGGCAGAAACCAATGATAATGAACACTATACATGTGATGTATGTCCATGATAATGGACACTATACATAAGTATTTTGAGATACGTTGATAGCTTGAAAGTATTTTGCCTAACGCCAACAAGTCAAAAACTGGGTAGAAAAAGGTCTTATTTACCAGAACTCTAAGTAGCAGTAGCTTATCATTTTATCATTTTATCCTCAGTCCCCAGTGAAAGCATCTGCCTTACTGAGGAAAAATTAGGTGCCAGAGTGAGTGAAAAGGGGAAACCAAGACTCTGAGGTGTTTATTCTTACCTTGCTGTTATATTTGACTGGTAGAAGACTCAAGTATCTCTGTGGCAGTGTTGTTAGAAATGTAAAGCAAACTGTTGAACCTCCCCTAGAATGAGGAGGTACCAATCTGTCTGTAGACAACACTCTTCATGTCCTTCACTGGGTATGTGGAAACAAGTTGCGGTCTTCATTTTCTATTTCTTGATTCTGTGCTTCAAACCACAAGAATAATATACTTTTGTTTTCCTTTACTAATTGTTCATTTTGGATTAGTTTTCTTTATCTGAATAGTTTAACTTCAGTATTAAGGGTATGTATATGTGCATATATATGCATATATATTAAAAATCGTTTTAATATATTTTTTAACTGTGGTCTCTCTTTGGGCTTCTGATCATGTCAATAAAACAGTGTTTACTGTTGGTTTTCCAAAAAGAAGTATCTGTTATCGGAATCAAACTATTAAAGAGTTAAGACACTGTAAATTGCAAGACATATAAAAAAGACATATAGGTTTCATTTGGGTCTTTCTGCTATAGGGGGATGAGGGACAATACACCCATCGGGTTTTCACAGTGGAACCACTGCAAACATAAGCCAGGATGCAAGTATGTTCCTTTGTCTTGATGATCTCAGTTCAGTTTTGTTAGGTTTGCCTCCTGTTTCCTTAACCTTTCGTGTGTTAACAAAATGTAGTACCTCTCAGTATTGTTCGTAGTGTCAGATACGGCACAGGGAATCAACAATAATATCACATACATAGTACTGTTGCATATACAGTTTCTCCTGGAATTAATGTGTGTTGGTGCAAATGACAAGGATCAGTTAACTATACAATTATTAACACAATATAGTTTCTACTTGTCCTACGATAGCTCTTCATTTAAAAGACATACTTATTTTGCAGCAGACAAAGCAGCAGAAACATTAATTAAAATGAACATCTTAAATGCATGTATATTTGATTTTTTAAAAAGAAAATAGTTTTCCTGATGATGGGGGAGGGAGAAAAAGAAAAACAGAGGGAGTATTTTAATTTATTTACTTATTTTGCAGCAGACAAAGCAGCAGAAACATTAATTAAAATGAACATCTTAAATGCATGTATATTTGATTTTTTAAAAAGAAAATAGTTTTCCTGATGATGGGGGAGGGGAAGAAAAAGAAAAACAGAGGGAGTATTTGAATTTATTTGAGAAAAAAATGGAAACTGGAAAACATCAGCACTGTTTACTTGTTTTTTCCTTTGCTTTCTAATTTCTATTTGCCAGTAAGAGTGAAAAGAAATGGAGTCAGGGTAGGAATGCAGAAACCCAAATAGAAAATTTAGAATATTTGGGAGTGTTTGAGTCTAGATTGAACAGTGACTTCCTATCAAGAGGAAATCCCTAATTGTCGGAAGCTTAGTCATGAACAATTAAAGATACAGACAGCTTTACTAGTAGATTGTTTGGATGTACTGTGCCAATGCTTTCAGCCCATGCTTTCCCCTACTTTAGTCTTTCGATACAGAGCACATGGGTACATCACTGACTGTGTTACTGGATTGTTTTCTCCAGTAAACTTTTTCGATGTGCTGTGTTTGGGGCATTTCTTAACTATTATTTTTCTTTCTTACTGTGTGGTAGAGTGCAGAAGACTAAGTGTTGCTGCAGTCTCCGTTCATCTGTTGCCATTTTGCCATGTTACGAGTCAGTGAAAGGTGCGATCCACTGAGGAATATATTTGAGGTGTTCCTAGAAAGCTATAATGAAATGCAAGCTTCTGTGAACCTAGTCTTTTCTGAGCATGTACAGGTGGAATGTCTGTAAAGGGACCAAGTAATTCATCACGGTGCTACCAACGCTTGCATGAAGTTGTTGCTTTTTAGTGTTGAGATATTACAGAGCACTCATAACACTCTTAATGGCAGCCTTATGAGAGTGCACCCTGCAACGATAGTCCTGTTAAATATACTTTACTTGTTCCATTATGAAAGAGTAAATTGTGGTTTGATGTTAAAGCTAACATCGGTTTTATTGGTTAAAACAGAGATTCTTCCTTTTTCATGTTGCACAGAAATTAACACCACTTGTTCTCTGAGGTTGGAAAGATAATCTGTAATGCCGTATGTCTTCTGCCTTATCTTTTAGCTACCTAAAGATGTAACAGGCCTTTATAAGTAGTATTTAACCTTTTTTTTCTGAGAAAGGGAAAATGCATTTAAAATTAGATTAATTCAAAACAAGGACAAGGAATACCTTAAGCGTATACTAAATGATGCCACTGCATAGCAGTCGTGAAGTTGCTTTGCTGCCTAGACTTTTTTAAAATGTAAACAAGCCCAGACTTCTAAGTGTCATTACAGTTTTGTTTTGTTTTACTTATCCATAGATTATTTTTTTTAATGTACTCTTACCTTATCTCAGTTTAATGTAATTTATTTTTTTTATGTCAGACAGTATCTTAGTATCCATCACAGCCCAAAATTTAGTTTCGGTTTGTGAAATATGTTTAATTATATTTGCTTTGTTCTCCTGGATGGAAGAAAACCAGCCGGTATTCAAAGATGAAGATTTTGCTGTACAAATGAGGCACCGGCTTCATTGTTGCTCCTTGTCATTATCTGTAATCTTTCTTCAACATATACAGTCGTTCTGGTCATGTATTAGTGATTTCCAGAAAGAGATAGAGGCCCATGCTGGCAGAGCTTAGTTTTATTAAAGCAGTTTCTATTATGTGCAGTGTCAAATCATTTAACACGGTACCTTTTCTCCTCGTTGAGTTGGACTAGGATTTCAGTGTCATCGTTTTTCACTTTGCACATATTCAGGCAGGAGCTATGTAAGAGAAGGCACTCTCGACAAAGCAGTCTATTGTAGAAGTTCCTCTCCAAGAGGATTAAAAAAGAGCTTAGATTACAAAGATAATCATATGGATCTTTCATAGGGACTGTATATTTTGTTCTGCTGATTTAGAGGTTGATGTGATAATCATCAGAACTGCAGACAGAAGCCTTCTCAGGTATCACTAGTTTTGCTTGCAAGTGTTGGTAAGCCATTATCTTCTCTCCAAAGTCTAGTGACCGAGAGCAGTATCCCCGTTCGGCAAACAAAGTGGTAGGGTGGCTTAGTCTTAACAATTTGTCAATCCTAGAAAAGTGTGAAATTAAATCCTGTAAATTTTTTTCCGCACCTTTTATGGGTTTTTTAATGAATCCATTGTGAAAACATGAATACGGCTGACAAAATGAGGTCAAAGTGAATTGGCTTCCAGTAATGTCTTGGTTGAACAGGTTTCTACTTCTTTATTAGATGTGAAGAGATTAGGCACATTCACTCTTTATTTAAGAAGGTTTTCATCAATGTTCTTCCGGGAATGATTTTTTTCAGTGACATGAGACATAAGAAGAGTGAAGAGTTTGATTTTTGGTTTTATTCGTTGCTACATGGAAGAGAAATGAAGCAAAAGGTCCAATGTGCTGTCTCTAAGCTCTAGGCAGCTGATACTAGGCTGTAATCTCTTAGAATCTACATCTGATTTTTAAAAATTATAATTTTTAAAGAATTAAATTTTGAAAATAATTTTAGGTTATTAAAATATCAATTGTAAGAGTTTTCTTTTAATGTCTAAAACAGGTTTTGGGAGGAAGAATTCCCTCAATACTTACTTCTGAAAATTCTAGCAATGAAGGTTTGTCTAATTTGGGGGCAGATTCTCATCTGGCTTCATGAATCCTGTAATATTCCATAATTAGCAAATAAAAGCATGCCTTAAGTAGTTTGGGCCAGATATTCCAGGAGTAATTAAAGTCTGATGCATGTTTTTCATGAAATGATTCCACACCCTTCAGCCTTTGTGGTGCAAACTGACAGATTGGAAATTCTCATGTGCTTCTAGAGCCCAATGCACCTTCCTTCAAGGTAATTAGGTCTATTTTGAGTCCAGTCAGGGTCCATCAGGATCTTGGGATGATGCTTTGGAGCAGCTAAACGTAAAGAATGAGCAACCAGACAGCGGTGGTCATTGCAAAGGTCAGTGTAAAGCTTCAATATTTAACAAAGGAAAACAGCTTTTCTTTCCACTTCCTTGAATATTGGAAAGAAACAAAATGTTGACATGAAGAATAATGTACCTGTAAGTGTCAGAAGCACATTGCCACAAAAATAGACCCAAAAAAAAGAAAGAAGAAAATAAAAAGGAAAGCTTGGTGCAATAAAAAGAAATTGAGAAACTTGGCTAACGAAGTTATTGAAGTCTAGGTTACGTTATGGGGTTTTTTGGTCATTGGGTGCTGGATCAGTCACATCCTAGAAGCCCTTAGGGGATATGCAGTTCTGAGTGGAGTAGGTGGTAGTGGTGAAGAAAAACCTGTTGCAGCTGGGAGCATACATCGACTCCCTGGAGGATTTCCAAATCACACTGAAGAAAGACTATAGGGTCCAGGACTTGAGGGTAAACTAATAGATATTGGTGTCTGTTGAGCTCACTGCTTCAATAATGTGTTGTTTTGCTGTTGCACAGGCTTGATAAAATCACAGGTGAAACAATATAATTTACAATAACATTCCTGTGGTTCCTGTGGCTTCCAGCTGTACCTCTTGTTTTCTTTATCTCTGAAAAATGTGTGGCCAAAAAATATTTGAGTATCTGTTTATATGCTTTACAGAATTTTGGTAGTTTCTCCACATTTTCCAAGGCAACTACCTCACACACTACAAAGATATGGTTGGAGTTCAGATATTTAAAGTTTGCTGTTTGTAACAAATTTTTGCATGTCATTACACATATATTGATTTAGTGGAATAAAACTGATATGGGTGAACACAGGGAAAAATTTTGCCCTTGCTGCATATGACTTATTTAATCACTTAAATTGGTCACATGCAAAGATAAGGAATGTAGTTGAGAGACATGATCTGTCAGGCTTACAGACTTCAGGACCTTGCAGGGCTAAGCCCCTCTTTATGTGGGCAAACAGAAAAGGAAGGAATTTTCTTCCTCCTGGCTCCATGCAGGCAACAAGCAATGCTGCTGAATCTCAGACATAGCAAAATAAGGGTCTGAAGATGGCCAAATTTGGAGGATGGTGATCCCCAAAAAGCCCTTCTGTTAGCCTTGGGTCATGTCCAAACCAGCCCAAGGCATCAGTTTTCACAGGGAGGTAGGTGGGCTTCTGTTTTGGAAAAGTTTTGCATGATCTGCAGTGTGTCTAATTTCTTGTGTCCTCTTTCTCTGGGCAGATGAGGTGTGGTGTAAGGATGTGGGCTCACGTGTTTGAACCCCCTAAGCCTCTGTTAACAAGCCTGAGGTTTTGCCTTCTATGAGGTTGTGTGGCAACTTGTTTGTATCAGCCAGCATTGACCTTATTCTGTATTTCAGATGTAATCACACTCGAATGCAACTGATGTGGGTTCCTTTTTTTCTGGAGCCCCATGCCAAAAAGCATTCCATGTTCATATCGCTGCTAGAACATCTCTCCCTGGCTGCCCATGTGTGACAGCCAAAGTAACAGTGCCCCAGTGCATTATTCAGTGGTTTGGGGGTTTCGTCTTTTTCCCTCATGAGAAAGATCTCTTAAATAAATCCACTAAAAAAAAAAAAAGGAAAAAAAAGAAGTCTTGCAGAAGTAACAGAGTTTAAAATTGATCTGACTCTTTAGTGCAATTTCCAGACATTATTAATATGATTATGGTTGTTCTTAATGGGAACTTTCATTCCTGTAATATCGTTTTTTTAGTACATTCATGGAGGTGTTTCCTTGATTAGTGGTCAGGTTTGATCTTTACCACTAGGTCATGTCAAAACCTCAGTGTTGTATATGGAAAACAGGCAAACTGCTTTTCCCTTTGGATTTTATGCAGCAAATTAGCAATATGTAAATAAACTGAAAAAAAGTGAGAAGTCAGCAATGTGTTGCCATCCACTAACATGCATTTCACGCTTTTTCGGTATCATTTGAACAGAATATGAGTGATTGCCTCCTTTCCTTACAGGTAGATCTTGCCAGTTTGCACATCAAGACTGGTGCCAAGAACATGCCCACGGTGTTTTTCCGAACAGATGCCCAGGTTCCAGATGAGTGCTTTCTTGTGCTGATTAATGATTTGTTGGCATCAAGTGATTAGACCAACAAATTTCTTGAAAGATCTTTTCCAATGACAAACGATCTGTAGTTTCATTGAACTTTTAAGAGATCTTTTTTTCTTTCAGATATTCGTAGAGGGAGCTTTTAAAGCGGTTGACTCATCCAACTTCAGCACTGAGTCCACTGAGGAGATAAATTGCTAAAGCTAATTGTGCCTAAATGTTTTGATTTGGGGGAAGATGGGAATCTCTGACTTAATGTCATATTTGCTTTGATATGACTTCACTAACTTCAGGCAATGTCTTTGTGGCTGCACAAGTGTAAGAGACAGCAATTGAAAATTAGATATTCAGGATTCTGAATGTGGGGATCTGGAGATAGGGTGGAAGAAAAATGGGGATAACATCACGCTGTACAGCTGGAAAGCATCTTCAAAGATAATTTTTTTAAAATATATTTTGCAACCAGACTGCAAAACAATTTTCTAAGAGCCTGTAAAAAAAAGGAACCACTATTCTGAGGGATACATAATTTATGAGCCAACTTCCTATCAGGGCAAATATTTTTGTCTTTTTAAAACAATGTTGTTACTTCTCCCTTTAAAAAATCTTTCTTTAAGGTGAAAGCATGTGGGAAACAGAAGGAAACTGGTTTGTTATTTGATCTGTCTATACCCGTAGCATAGCTCTAGTTATGAGCCTAAATCACATTGTGCTCCATGCTATGTAGGAGATTATTTCTCGGGTTGTGTTGTACGAGGCTTCTTCTAACTAACCGTTTTCCTTTTCACAGGAGAGATTTCAGATCTGTTAAGTGATGAAGAAGTGGAGGGCGTAGTTACCGGAGTTAGAAAAGAAATACAAGCCCTGGGCCTGATGGACAACAGAGAGAGCTGCTGGAGGTGGTTCTTCAGTGGAATGTGGCTGCAGTTAAAAGTGAGTCCTATTTCAGGGGCAAGAGGCAGTTCTGAGCTGGTCAAAATAACAACATAACAGTTATCTCATAACGCAGCATATATTGGCATACTTCTCTTGAAGGTCTTATTGGCTGACATGTGATGCCGTGAAAAGGCTGAAATCAGAATTTAATAGCCTTGATGTCTATTAAGCAGGTATTCTTTACTGAAGCGCTGGGCACACCAGGGATAGCTCCACCTAACGTGTGCCCCATGAAGGGCTAAATGTATAGCTTATATACAGTTTAGATATACATATTCATGCAGTTTCCTAGAACTCATTAACATATGTTGCTGCCCACTCCCACATGAGCAATACAGTCTTTTGGTGGTCATCAAGGTTCTCTGGTGGTTATTTTACTTCATGATGATCATCTTCATCAGAGTTTCCTTCTGATGGACTCCATTCAATTAACTCCTTGTCTTTGTTAAGAGACCCCAAGGCTGGCCTAGACTGGTTCTGCATATCTTAATGGCATTTGGGAGTCCTGGGGCATTCTGTCTTTGAAGATAAGAACATCCTGTCTTTGGGGATAAGGTCCCCTTGTAGAATACCTGTGTCTCACACTTCTGTTCTCCCACTGATTCTGCTTGCTCAAGCAAACAGTCTCCTACATACCAGCTAAAACTACAGTTCTGGCTATAACTGGGGCTCCAGCTAAAACCACGGCTTCACATGTGACACTGAATTTGCCTCTCTCTCGTGTTATCCCTGTGATCCCCTTCTCTATGTACACCAAGTTTTACGCCTAGATCTGGGAATTGACTTCCTGCCTGTTCATAGGAAAGTTACAGAGCTTTTCTCTGTCTTAGTTTCACAGTCTTATGTTTTGAATTTAAAAGTGCACTTCAAAGAGAAGCAAGATGCTGATGGGGAATTAACAGTGCAGTTAGTGCAGTTGTAAATGCATTTCCTAATTACACATACAGTAATTAAACTCTTAAAACTCTTAAAAGTTTGCACAGATAATTGAAATCATACAGTAAATGTAATTTCCTTCTGGTTTTGTTATGCCATTTAAAACCAGGAAAGTAAAAATATCTGTGTAGCTCTTTTCAGGACAAAGGCTGGTTAGCAATACATGTTAATATGATACCACAGTTGCAACAAGTGTCTCTTCTAAACTTCATTTTAGAGGCAAAGTTGTGGAGGGAAACTATTGCTCTCTCTCGAAAGACAGAAAGCAGAAGCTGGTTTTTGGGGTGGCATCTTTAGGAATTTTCAGGTTTTGCAGGCTTCAATTTTGCACATCGTCTGGTACATGAATGTAGGTGATAAGAAAATTAGAATCCTGAAAACCTTTAATCCTTTAGAAAGAGAATCTTTTTAAATAAATATGTGACCCCAGCTTTGTGTATTAAACTGATTTTTTTGATTAGGGATAAAAAAGCCTTCCCATAGCAGATTATTCCACAGTAGTCTTCAGTGTGGTTTTTTTCTCCATCTTCTGAAACGTTCAACCACCAATGATACCATTCCCATTTGGTTGTGAGATCTTTTTCAAATTCATACACTTCATAACACACCACTTTCTCTTTTTTTCCCCTCATCTTGTCTCTTTTTCCTGTCTTGCTTTATTTTTGCTGATGTACCCTTCTATCTCTAATTTTGTTGCCATCACTTCTGTCCCTCCACAAAAAGGCCAGTGGAGACTTCTGGACTTCAGTGACATGGTCAATACTGGTGCTTGCCATCTGTCTGTCTATTTCTAGTCAGTGCTATTTGTCTCTGTTTCATGACTGTTGCATTTGTGTACGTTTTTTTAAGAAAGGGCAGGAAAAGTATGATGTCTAATATCTCTCTTGATTTTCTTCTTTCCCATTTCTTTCCCTTTATATTTTCCTTATTCCTCCAGCAATTTATTCTTTTTCTTTTCTTTTTTTTTAAGGGCTTTTTGAAAGCGAGCTTTCAAATGCCTTTTACTTTGTAACCGTTTCACCAGTCCCCCACTGTGCAAATTAGCACTTCTGGAGGCAAGAACAGGAGATATCTATTCATGTTGCAGCAAAGCAAAGTAGAGACATTATAGTAGTGAAGGAGACATAAATTTCATGAGTTAACACACTGGCAGATTTCTGTATGGACTTTTGGTTAGTGCTGGGTGACCTTTTTCCCTAGATTTAAAGAATAAAAGACTAATAAAATGGGAAAGAGAACAAAGGGGACAATTTAGACAGTTTCAGAATGTTAAAGCTCAGTGAAGTGATATTGTCTCATTTTTCCATTTCATTTTTAAAATACCAACATCTTACAGTAATCCCCATTTCCCTTGTGCTTAGCCATCATCTTATACCCGGCAGTTCCATCTGCGATGAGGAATGTGTAGCTCAGGAACCACAACTACACAGTGCAGTTCTTTGAACTACCATAGCTCTCTGGTTTTGTGTTCATTTGGATTGTTTTCAGTCTGTAACTTGCAATCAATTTTGCTCTTAATGTACTGAGAGCGTGCCATGTATGTAGGTGCAAATTTTGTCAATGTAAGTTGGAAGTACGTCAGCTGAAGATAGTGGATTGCACCATTACAAAATATGGGTCCACAGCTGAAGTGTGTGCAAGGATATATATGAACCTGAGGATTTGGAAAGCTTTCACAATGCATAATGTAATAAATTTAAAAGGAAGAATGCTGACAAAAATTGTAAATGGTAAAGTGCTGATGATGCTAACGCATGCCATAAACGGAGGAGTTTCTAAGGCTCACAGTGATTTACTGGAGCTCCAGAAATTTTTCAGTATCCCACATCTCTGTGTAGTAATAACTCTTAAATACTCTGTACATTACCAAAATTTCTTAGAAGAGTAAAGGGCAGAAGGAGCAACTTCTACATTTCCTACTACCATATCTTCAGTGCTCTTAAACATTACTATGTATTCTAAAGCCATTCACGTTAGTGTGGCTTTTCTTCTGAACTAAACCTCTGTTACTTGACCCGTGTGCAGCCGATTTTCTTCGTGAGCTGCTGATACCTACTATAAATATTTGCTCCTCCTTTCTTGAACAAGTTTCTTCACTGTGTATTTTTCTCATGTGTCAAAGTTTAATCCTTCAGTGGCCGTTGCCAAGTCCCAGCACTGAGAACTAGATTTACTAGTTTTAGGGGAGTGCTATTTCTCCAGTTTTCTTTCAGTAAGCAAACTTGGCTGGACTACTTTAGTCACCACATCCTTATAATGGTCTTCTCCTTGCATAGTCCTGTCAGTATTTCCCTGGCTTCCAATTCTGCGGAACCTAGTAATACAGTAGAATTCAGCTAGAATTCAGCTAGAATTAATGTCAAACATAGGCAGGACAGATGCCAGTTTTCTTTTTAATTGTTGCCTTTCATTTCCAAATCCTCTTTCTTCAGGACATGTTAGCCTTTTCCTTGTGGTCCATTTCACCACTGACAGAACATCTCTATCTGTGGATATAAGAGGAGCTTGCGCAGCCCCATCACAGCTCAGCTTTTGCCTGGCTGTTGTGGTTTTTCCTTTGAGGCCATAAATACACAAGTCTGACTGCTTTAATCCCAGCCAAAAAGAAAAATGTTTTTAGCATTTCTGGCTCTATGTTAAGCTAATACTAACCTCAGTTGTGATTATATTTGTTTGATTCAATGGGAAAGAAGAGTGTGCTTGGTCGCACTATCATTTGGTCAATCTCACCTCTCAAATAATTTCTGAACTTGCCCACTAGTTGCCGTCAAGGAGGCAGGTGAATCAGGGACAGGCAGAGGCGATTACTGTCCCCCCAAACAAAGGAAGGCTCAGTTATGTTAGTAGACAGCCAAAAAGCCATCGAGGATTTCTAAGTTGCGTAGCACAAAAAAGCAGCTGTTTCTGCAGTTGGCAAGCTCTTACAGAGTTCCTGTTTCTCTGAAAAGCTCCAGGCTTTTCTCATTTGGATGTCAGCCATCTCTTCTTGAGTACTTAGAGAGCTGATTTTTAAGAATACATCTAATATTAGCAAATCTATGAGATCTGTGTTGTGGTCTTGAGGACAGGGCTAGTACCGCATGACTTAGCTTTTCTCTTGCTCTGCTCAGAAGATGATAGCAGTGACACAGAGCCAGTTAGAAGTGTTTCCTCACTCCTGCTGCAGCACCGTGTGGTTTCTTGTGGGTAGAACTGTGCACGTGGGTGTGCCAATACTTGAATAGGATGTGCCCTGTCAGACCAGTGGCCTAATGTACATCAAGGTGTTCATTAGCTGATATTTCTCTTTTCTTGATCAGACTTTCCAGCCAAATAAGCCTGGTAGAACTAGTGTGTGCTTGGTATTTCTTGCAAAGACT
The DNA here is from genome assembly GCF_000703405.1 of Apaloderma vittatum. Classification (NCBI taxonomy): domain Eukaryota; kingdom Metazoa; phylum Chordata; class Aves; order Trogoniformes; family Trogonidae; genus Apaloderma; species Apaloderma vittatum. The sequence continues at coordinate 5,147 of NW_009735655.1, read as the reverse complement.
TTCACTAGGACTTGCTTACCGTGTTTAGCAATTTTTTCTAGGTGGGATGTTGCTTCAGATGTTTCTCTGCTGTCTGCCTTCACTCATCCCTCTGTTCACCTCCTGTTCCATGCTTGTTTGTTGTGAAGGTTAACTGTTGAGAGGCTTTTGCTTCCTGTGGTTATCCGGATGAACTCCAGTAGTACAGTGCTGGATAAACACAAGATTAGAATTGAGGTTGGAATATACTACTTTAATGTACAGTTTAAAATATTCAGAAATTTTTTTGAGGGGTCACCAAGGGCAAGAAGAAAATGCTAGTAAATCTAGAATTCGGATGCTAGGGTAAAGTTAAAAGTAAACAGGCCTGAAAAGTCAGTATTGCCATCTTGGGCATCTGCAGTTCATAGGAAATAATGCAGCTCCTTATAGATACAAGTGTTTATTTTAAATCACTCCCAACTATGTTGGATGGAGAAAGCACCTTCTCCTCCAAAGTTCAACACAAGATCGATATAAATAGGGTATAAATGATAATAATAATTCTATTCAAACACTTATTTAATATTTAGGGAGGATAAAACATTACTTAAGACACAAAACTAAGGAAAACACTGAACTCTGATTTGTGTGTGTGGCAAATGATCCAAGACTTTGGTTTCGGACTCTTCTTGCAGTCCATTAAGTAGACAGTTAAGTCCAAATATGAGCAATGTGAGTAGAGTAGGAGGGTGCAGAAGATGTATCTACTAGCAAGACTCTGTATGGCTTTGCAGGTGTGATAGATTCAGTCTGGAATCACTGTGCTAGCAAGGGCACTTGTGAGAAGTCTATCAAAGCAGGACAGATAACCCCAACTTCTCCGTTACAGCTGCTGCCATAGCAGAGGTTGTATGCAGATATGAGAAAGTGGCTCCTAGAAGAATAACAGAGGAGAAAGTGAGGTGCCCCAGGAACTGGCATTGCTCACCAGGCATTTGATATTGTAATGGAACGCAGAATTTTATCAGAACATGAGGGGACATGAATGAGAGGAAGAGGAAGTGTCAGCTGAAGAATACGTGGCATAACAGAGGAGATACTTCAGAAGGCTCACAGAATTGTCCAAGGTCTTTGAGACTTATGAAACAGGCCTAGCACATTCTTATATATATTTCTTGTCTGATTTAGAATTTTGGAGTGGAGGCCATTTATTCTTGTGGACTTTTTTTGATTCTTTTGTGTTTGCCCTTCTTTCTCATCAGCCTGATAAAATTTTGCTGTAAATTCCCAGATCTTTCTGTGGTCTTTCTACACTTTCGTTTAGTTTTCAACGCTTGGCTAAAATGGATTTTTACATGGACATTTCTGCCATTTGCTCTTCGTGCTGAACACATTCAAAGCAGATGACATTTTCTTCTGTGCTTTGGACTAACTTGCTGATCAGCCTCTCTTTGTAATATCCCTGGACAACCTTTGTGGTTTTGCATGGGTGTCTACATTTCTGCCTAAATTCTTGAAGATGGGGAGAGAACATTATCTTCTTGCAAATATGAGAGCATGCACTGCTGTTTGTAATTCTTGCAGGAGTCAAAGGTTACAAGTGATTTAAAAGCAGTGGTTTCTCTTGCTGACACATTCTCACGTACTTCCTAGATAAATGTTCAAATCGCCTGTGGTTAGAAGAATCTTTAAGTTCATGTAAGAGAGGTAAGATTTTTCTCTGACAATAAACAAGATCAGTAGGGGGACCAGCATAAATACAGCAATTCAAAACTCTGTTATAACGTGAAATAGTCCTCTACATCCCATCCCATGAGACAGAGAAAAAATGTGTGATGAGATCTTGTATCTGTAGGAGGCTAGTAGGCATGTTGGAAATGGAATAGATAATAGTGAATACCATTCGTTTAGAAATATAAAGAAGTAAATGGACTAAAAATAATGGTGGAACATGCAGTTAATTCATAGTGCAGACTAAAGCATGGGCTTGGGGGCTCTAATTTGTTGAATATTTATGGTCCACTCACCCATAAATATTTCAGTGATTTTTTCTTCTCTCTTTTATGCCCCATTTAGTACTTCAGTCTGCATCCTTTCTCTTTCTGTCACAACATGGGAGATGAACGTTTCTTCCATTTGCCTTACTTGCTTCTTCCTCTTACCTTTTTTCAGGTCTTTTTCTTCTTTTAAGATTATTTAACGCATCTTCCTCCTTTCACCTCCTCTTTTTCTGCCATGGCTTCCCACAGAAGGGACCAATTATGCTTTTTCTTGCTGCTACACTTGGCCGTAACTCATGATTCCGAAAATTATGTCACTAATCTGAAGCCTTCAATAAAACCAAAATACCACCCTGTTTGTGCAGTCAAAAGAGAAGTTTTTTGTGAGATACAGCCTGACCAGTGTTTGTAACCAGAAGCCATTTCTAAATTGATTTTGCTAAAATAGGTGGGAGTATAAAAAAGGATATGATTCAGCATTAAATCCAAGCTTTACAAAATGCATAAATATCCCGGGAAACAATTTCTCTTCAAGCAGGTTTTCTGGATAATGGTAAAGGATTTTATTATTTTGACTTAGTTCTATTAGAACTTACTCTTCTTTGCTCATAACTAAAGGTTAATTGCAGAAATTGTTTTCTAGTGTTTTCCAGTGCAGACATGTATTTTTAGAAACAAGGTAGTGGCAAGTCTTTGCCATTTTCTGAGTAATCTTTCCAGATGCCATAGAAGCTTTTTCCACTGTTAATATCTACTCATCACTTTCTCTCTCCTCTCCAACTGCTTTAAAACCTGGTGAAGTACTGTCCCAAGTCAACCTCCTCCTTTCTTCTCTTCTGTTTTCCATCTTTTCTTTTAGCTTTCTGCTTTTCTTCCTTTTTCATCAAGTTGTCTCTTAAAAGATAATGTGAATTCCCAGTTACTCCAGAGGCAGAATAAACCTGTCGCTTCCCTGGCATGCCTGACTGGGCTTTATCTTGATTCTTGTGGCTGTGGGGAAAGTGATAAACTCTTTCAATATCATTTGAATGTTTTTTATTGAAATTAACAACATCAATACCATATGGCCTGAATGGCAAAAATTGCTCATTTCATAAGAAGCATGTAGGATAGACTCCAGTCCTGTCTTAACAGCCTGTCATTTTGCTAGTTAACTGAAAGCAAATACAGTGGCCAAAACGTGTGCTAGCTGCAGTAAGTAGGTCCACAGACACAACTGAGAGACAGAATAACCCTTCCTTCCCAAATGTGAGTCGCTTTGGATAGACTTGGTGATATTAACAGCAAATTACAGATTTATTTGCCTTCGAACATTTTAGCCTACCCTTTGGAGATGCCTTTCCACTTCTGTAAAGAATAGTCCCCAAAAATTCAGATGCAGACTAAAATCCAGACCTCTGTTTCTTCCTGTTCTTTTATTGAGGTTGCAGCATATTAAAATGGCAGGAAGTGACTTGAATGGATTTGACAACTCAAGACAGCATCACCATGACCAGCTGAACTTGTGCCTCCCAGCTGCCCATGTGCCAGCCAGTCCCTGTGGCTGCATCTTTGTTTATAGCTGATACCAATGTGGAGAGAGGCTCAGAAGCTCCCAGGCATAACTGACCCGGCCACAGGTGAGTTCCATGCATGGCCAATGGCAGGAGGTTCGTCAAGAAAGCTTAGGGGGTCAAGGTACTGAGTTTCAAGCTCATCAGTCATGTAAGAAAGCAATGGATATCATTGAAAGATCGGTAAGTGAATAAGCTGGAAAAAAAAAGAATGTTCTTTTCACGCCTTCTTGCATACTTGTTGCCTTCGTTGTTGTTCAAGCTCACCCCTGCTAACAGTTGGATTTTTCTGGCACGTCACTGCGCAGTTATGTCAGCAGAATTGAGAGAGCTGTCAAGCACAGGAAGAGAAGTGAGGGGGAAAGAAGAGAGGCATGTAATCCATAGCACTGTCTTTGCAGAATCCTTCAATTCTTGGCTTTTTAGGTTCTTACAGATGCAGAATTTATTCAACTCTTTTCAATACAGTTAAATGTATTTGGTACTGCTGTAGCAAGTGAGACTGAAGTATTGCAGTGCATGGCCCAGGCTAACTAAAGAACTCTGTTCAGCAGCTAAGCAGGTGGAAATTTTCCCTGTAACCACATTGCAAATGTATTTAGAGTCTTAATATTTGGGCAATTATTCTCTTTTTCTTCCTGATTGATCTGGAGTGGGCCTTGTTGGGGTTTTTTTTGAGAAAAGTGATCATATATTAGTGAGTTTCCTTTCAGTGAAAAGGAATGTTCTCGTAAATTTAGATTGGATTTTAGGAAGAAATTCTTTAGTACGAGGGTGGCAAGACTTTGGAATAAATTTCCCAAAGACGTTGTGGCTGTCCCCTCCCTGGAGGTGTTCAAGGCCAAGTTGGACAGACCCTTGAGTAGCCTGATCTAGTTGAGAGGCGTCCCTGCCCATGACAGGGAGGTTGGATTAGATGATCTCTAAGATCCCTTCCAGCCTAGGCCGTTCTATGGTTCTATGTATTATCAGAGAATGATAGAGTGCATTGGGTTGGAAGGGATCTTTAAAGATCATCTAGTCCAATCCTTCTGCAGTAAGCAGGGGCATCTTTATGCTGCTCAGAGCTGCATCTAGTATATTCTTTGCAGAGTTTTAAAAAGCTGTCTCTGTCATCCCACCCAGTGTGGGATAACACTCGCTCTGGCAGTGAGACTCTTCAGGGATTTGCTGGTGGAGTAGTTCACGTAGACCTAGGAAAGGAGACTAGGAAAGGAGACTTTCCGCTGTGCCTTTTGCAGCCAGACATGCCTATCCCGCATCGGCCTTTTTAGCCATCAGCGTGCTTGTAGCAAGTGTGGGTAGAGCCCTTTCCATATCCTTGTTCGTGAAGCCCAGCCATGATGATGAGGAAGATTTACTTCATTCCCTCCAGCAGTTGCAGTTGCAGTAGTTTCGTTCTGGAGTGCTATTATATTGGGGACTATTTATTTGGGTGGGGGATTTTTAATCATGAGAGGCTGTGGATTTCGGGCAGGCCCCAGGAAGGAGCCGTCTGGCTTTAGGCAGCCGGTCCCTGACCAAAGCTCTGCAAACGAGACTGATGTGCCCGCAGCATCCTCCGTTCTCCTCCGCTCACGCCCACGCACGATACGCGGAGTGGTCGGGAAATGAAAGGCGGGGGGGAAGCCTG
>NW_009735654.1:8581-13755 GCF_000703405.1 Apaloderma vittatum | reverse complement strand
TGGGTTTTAGCTCAAACCCAGGACACTACCAAAGCAGAATTTCAGATCAGACTTCTGTGTTTTCCCTTTAGTCATTATGCTGAGATTTTTTTCAGTGATACAGACATGTGTTTAGTCTTTCTGTAGTGCTGTCCTTGTAATAGACATTCAAAACCAGCTTGCCCAGTTTTGTGTTGCTAATTGCACGTTTCTGGGAAAACTGCTGTGGTCTGTTAAGTACTTTGAGGCATATTCCTGTTTTCTAACTTACCTTTGTTCCTTCCTCCCCTGCAACAGGAATTGACCCAGTCAAACTGGAGAGAATTCAACTTCCAGCTCAGCATGCCGAAGAGAGAAATTCATACAATCACGTACTTGCAGAAGGGCTCATCAGGATAATGAATTATGCTGCACAACCAGGTATTGCTTTTGCAGTATTGGTTTTCCTGCAAGCTGAAATTTTTGAAGATGAAAAAGAAGGAAGTAAAATGCTACCTGGCCTCTTGCCTTTGAGGGGAAGGTGCCTGTTCAGCGTGCTCCTCGCTGAACAGCAGCTAGATACAGACCCTGTCATGGGAAAGGCAGCTGCCAGGCTTTGCGTGCTTCTCTGGATTTCTGGTTTTGTACTCGGGACTATACAGGGGTCTGTTGTCCTAATTCCTAATTTCTGTGGTTTTGGATTAAAAAAATGATGAGATGTGTAGTGGTTTCAGCTTAATGTAGGATCTCATCCTGAACGTAGGATCTGTGGCACCTTTGCTTGTAAAAATAATTCCATTGGAGTGGCCTTGAAACTCTGTGGTGCTGTTTATTTGTCCTTTGTCTCTCGAGGTGAGAGCAAAGTTTCTTATGATTTTTTTTTTTACTTGCAGATTGTATTTTCAGTTCTAAACTGTTTGGAAGAAAACATGGGGTTTTTCCTGACTTCATCTTGTTTTGTGAAGTCGGGGATACAAGGCTAAGTGACCCATTCCGTGGAAATACAATTTCTGTTAAAGCCACAGCTCTTCTCTCTGCACTTCCCCTCCTAAAACTTCATGAGAAGAATTGTTTTTCCCCTGAACTGACACACTATCAGATTCCTGATATTCTGCAGAATAAAACCTAATGCTTGTTTGACTCACAGGAGTGATCTGCAGAGTATTAATTTGTCATGCCAGTGTGCCAGGCACAGATTAAAAGCGTTTTTGTACAAAACCTGTGTATACACTGCGGGAAGGACAGGGTGCAAGATGAGAAAATGCATTTATTTAATTAAAAGCACTTCTGGGGAGGAGTGGAGGGAGTGGACTTGTATTAAGCTTGAAAAGCACTGTGTAGAACATTTCTCCTTTGGGGGAGTACTGGCCTTTGTATCTTTAGTTTGTGGCAGCCTAGTGCTAACGTGTGAAGTGGCAGATGGGAGCTGGGGTCAAAAAGCCGAGATGCCTGTCTGTCTCTGGGGGGTATTGTCTTCGTACTGGCCTCAGACCGTGTATTTCTAATATCTCTTTTTTAAAATCTTTCTGAAGTTGTGAGCTTAAAATCTCAGTGGATTCTTTCACCCTGGCTTCTCCAGATTCTCAAATCCAGGCTGTATCTGAACCATTTGTATTTATTTTTTGTTAAGGAAAAGCTATGCTATATGCAAAACTTGCTTTCAGCTTGTAACTTTACCCATGCCAAACACCTGTGATAATTTTATAATTTTAGTGTAATTCACCTTGATAAAGGCGTTGGTTTTGGCACCTTGTCTAATAGCGTTAGTCTTTATTGCCTCCTTATTGCATGGTTCTGCTTTAAATTGCTTTTCCAGTTGTTTTTGTGGGTTTTTTTTAAATTTTTTTTATTTAGCCATCAGCATTGTAAGGCAGCATCAGCACTCATTCTTGTCAGGTAGGATGTGTATGACAGGAGCAAAGTTTATGGCACTTGCAGAGAAGAGTAGAAACACTTAATAATACTGGCTAATGAGAAAAGCAGTAATTAGACTGCTACTATTTTCTTTTCACAGATGGAAAAATCCGTCTGGCAACTTTAGAGCTTGGCTGCCTGTTGCTGAAGCAGCTTGTTTTTTCTAAAAATGGCAGCATCATAAAAGATGTTCACCTCGCTTGCCTTGAGGTAAGTATTTTCTTTCAAACTATCATTCACAGCGTTACTTGTCTTTGAGTCTTGCGGTGTAGTTGAACAAATCTGTTTCATTTCTGCTTGCAGCAGATGTAAATGAGGAATTTGAGCTTCTAGACCATCTTTCCATTGGTGGCTCTGTGCAGTGAACATAAAGAAGCAACACCCCATGTTCTGTTCTCATTTGCTGTTACCTTGCTATTTAAACTCTGGACTTCTCAAGCCAGGGTTATGTTTAATTTTCTCTCTGAAATTTGTGTGACATCCATCTGAATAATGTAAAGAAAAGTGCTTTGAAAACTTAACAAGCTCACATAAGCTGTAGTTTCATAAATGGAAGAGCTGTAATCTGTCGAAGTCTGGGGTGCAGGCACAAAATGTGGGGACAGTCTTTTCTGTGTAAGTTTTCGGGTGTGTATTTAAATGTGGCTTTTGAGTAAATGGGGTATTTACTCCCTGTAAAACAGTTATTTTTCTCTTTTCTAGGGTGCAAGGGAAGAAAGTGTTCATCTCCTTCGTCGTTTCTATAAGGTATGCATGCAAAACTCTGTAAGAAAAAAAAACCCCTTTACATAATGTGGAATTAGGAAGTCTGGAGCCCAGTCTGTACGTGGTGCCCAAGGCAGCGCTGTAAGATGGGATCTCCCAATTTGTGATAGAGGAGGAAGCGTTTTGTTGGAGGATTCCTCTCCTTGCCTGCCTTCCCTGTGCCACGCCGACATACTGTGCAGAAAGGCTGCTGGAGCCTCGCAGGGTTTGTACTGGAGGTCGAGTAATGGGTTGTGTGAGTTTGTTGCGGCTGCTGCCTGTTTCATGGAACAGAGCCAGGCTGTTAGAACACTTGTGAGATTTTATCGTTGACACCAAGAGGGAAAGTGTTCCCTTTTGGCATTACGTTTTATTTGTGTCTTATCTGAAATGATGATCTAAAGTTTTACTTAATGTTTTTTTCTTATTGGAGATCTCTGCAGATTTTTGCTGCTTTTTTTTTTTTCTAAACAATGAGAGAAATAAAATCATTAGCCCTAGGCATTAACTTCTACGTGAGGAGCAATAAATCTACAACAGATTTCAAGAGTCTAAAAATCTCTTCCTGTTTTTGTTAGAATTCCTTTGAAGAATGTTTCTGCAATGTGGCTTATAAAAAAATAAGTAACTTGTGGTGGGTTGACCATGGCCGGCTGTCAGACGTGCACCCAGCTGCGCTCTCGTTCCCCTCCTCAACAGGATGGAGGGAGAATATAAGATGAAAAATTCTCGTGGTCAGGATAAAGACAGGGGGATCACTTACCGGTTATGATCATGCACAGAACAGACCCAGTTTGGCACAAATTGATTTAATGCCAGTTAAAATGAATTTAGATAGTGAGAAACAAAGACAAATTAAAACATCACCTTCCCCCCACCCCTCCCTTTCCCATGGCTCAACTTCGCTCCCTCAGTCCTGACTCTTCCACCTTCTTTCCCTGCTGAGGGGTGCCGGGGAGTGGGAAGTGGGGCTTTGGGGTCAGTCCCCAACAGCTGATCTCTGCTGCTCCTAACTCCTCACAGCCCCGGCCTCTCCCCACCGGGGCCCCCCGGCCCCACACCAGCGCCTGGCACCCACACACCGTACGTAATGAAACAGAACCAAACAAGCATGACTCCGCGACCGTAAGGATTCAGGGTTTGTCCATGTTCTTTTTTTTTTTCTTTTTTTTTAAAAAGGGAGAAGAAATTTTTCTGGATATGTTTGAAGATGAATACCGGAGTATGACAGTAAGTGACACCCCTCCTGCCCTGCCAAATCCTCAAACCCAGATACGACACAGGAGCAAGAGCAAGTATTTATCGATAACTGCTGAGAACGCTGGTATCTTTATTTCTGGGAGTAGAACAACAAAAGTATGGGTGGATTTTTTTTGTCTCTCAGGAGTTGTGTCTACACTTGCATAAGTAGTTGATGTGAAATTTTACAGCTCTGAAAGTGAATATACAAAAATTATTCTAGGAAGTGACCCTTTGGATTAATTTTTTTTCTAATTTTTAAACAATGTGAAAGTCTTTCTATATGTTTCTGAAGCCCAGCAAAGTTTCAGTTTTCAGTGGTGCCACTTTACTTACCAGTAGAGAACAGGGTTCTGGCGAGGAAATGTTGGGGCTTTTGTCTCGTCTGGGAGAGGTACTGCCTCTGCAGTACTGGCTCTGAAAGTTTTAACAGATGACTAAGCTTTATCTCAGTTCGTATTTAACCTTTAAATGTGTTTTAAAACTAATGATCTCTTTCAATTTTTAGGTTAGAACTCAGATAACAATACTTCAGGTAGTCAGTTACAGGGTTGTTTCTCACGCAGTGGTACAGGGCTTTAATGAGCAGCAGCTAGTTACCCGTCTGCAATTAGTGTGTTGCAGTAAATCTTTTAATATGGGCATCATCTCGCACGTGTCTTACCAGCCTGAATAGCAGAAATATTTAGTGAAATGTTTAATTTTCTCATAGAAGCAAACAATGTTTTGGTTTGGAAGTGATCTTCAAAGGCCATCTAGTCCAACCCCTGCAGGGAGCAGGGACAGCTTCAACTGGATCAGGTTGCTCAGAGCCCCGTCACATCTGACCTTAACTGTCCCCAGGGATGGAGCCTCCAGCAGCTCTCTGGGCAACCCGTGCCAGTGTCTCACCACCCTCACAGGGAAGAGCTTCTTCCTGACATCTAGTCAAAATTTACCCTCTTTTAGATTAAAGTCATTACCCCTTATCCTATTGCAACAAGCCTTGCTAAAAAGATTGCCCCTATCTTTCTTATAGGCCCCCTTTAGGTATTGAAAGACCACAGTAAGGTCTCCTCAGAGCCTTCACTTCTCCAGGCTGAACAACCCAACTCCCTCAGCATGTTTTCCTAGGAGAGGTGCTCCAGCACCTTCAGCATTTTTGTGGCCCACCCTTGGACCCTCCTCAGCAGGTCCCTGTCTCTATGTTGGGCACCCAGTGACAAGATGAGAGGGCCCGGCCTGAAACTGCCTCAGGGGAGGTTGGGGTTGGGTCTCAGGCAGCCCTTCCTCCCGCAGAGGGTGCTCAGGCCCTGGGATGCTCTGCCCAGGGCAGGGGG
>NW_009735654.1:0-8448 GCF_000703405.1 Apaloderma vittatum | reverse complement strand
GCAGAGCTGAACGTAGAAGTGTGGGTAGTGGCTCAGCAGAGTGGAGGGGAAGAATCACCTCACTTGACCTGCTGGCTGTGGGTTTTTTTGGGGCAGCTTCAGGATACAGTTGGACTTCTGGGCTGTGAGCCACACTGCTGCCTCATGTCCAGATTTTCATTTGCCAGTGCCCCCAAATCCTTCTCTGCAGGGCTGCTCCAAATCCCATAATCTCCCAGCCTGCTTTTATACTGGGGATTGCCTCAACCTGTGTGCAGGACCTTGTACTTGGCCTTGTTGAACCTCTCAAGGTTCCCAGGTGCCTTCTCCTCAGGCTTGTCCAGGTCCTGTCCCTCAGGCTTGTGTGAGCTGCACCACTCAGCTTGGCGTTAAGTACTACTGTACTTTTAGTTTGAGAAGTGGCACCAATCGCAGAATTTGGGGCTCAGAAGGGACCTCTGGAGCTCACCCAGTGCCACCCCCTGCCAGAGCAGGGTCACCCAGGGCAGGTCCCACAGGAACACGCCCAGGCGGGGTGCAAAGTCTCCAGAGCAGGAGCCCCTCCCTGGGCAGCCTGGGCCAGGGCTCCGGCACCCGCACAGGGAAAAAGCTTTTCCTGATGTTTTTGTGGCACCTCCTGTGCTCCAGCTTGCACCCGCTGCCCCTTGTCCTGTCACTGGACATCCCTGAGCAGAGCCTGGCTCCGTCCTCCTGACACTCCCCCTTGACGTATTGATAACCAGGAGTGAGGTCACCCCTCAGGCTCCTCTTCTCCAGCTGCAGAGCCCCAGCTCCCTCAGCCTTTCCTCATAAGCAAAACTAGCATCATCATTACGTTGCAGGTTCAGTATATGTGTAGGTCTTCTAGTTGTATCTCTGTTTCTGAGACAGCATTTTTATTTACCATGAAAGAGAAAGCTGCACCCTGGAACTTGAACTTCGTTTTTCTTAAAGCGTATTTGTTTGCCTTGCTAGCAAATGACTTTGCTGAACAGGATGATTTAAGTGCAAAGTAACAGATGCTTTGGCAGATGGGTCGTGTAAATAACATGGTATAGAGCTTCTACGGAGGCAGAAGCGTGCTTGCTCTGACTGCATGATCAACAAAGCAAAAAGTTGTCTTTGTTAATGATAGATGAGAACAAGTTCAGAAGAGCAAGTAAAATAAAAAGTCCTTAGTACTTTTGCTTTCAGCAATGAGTTTCCTTTTTTGCCGTTCTTCACCTTTGTGATATAAAATGCTGTTTAAAGCAGTCTACGTTCATATGAATTCCATCTGAAGTATTTACTTGATAGAAATTTCAGTCCTGTGTTCTCATTGTCTACGTAGATTTCTGTATCTTTCTACACATTAGTCGAATTTGTTAAACCAGTGTTTCAGACATCAAAGACGAGTTGTTCCGAGATCAGTAAAACGGACTAAAGATTATTTTTGAGTTTGTCTGTGTGCAAGGCAGCAGTTCACGACTGCACTGTGAAACTTCTGGACCGTGTTCCAGTCTAATTCTTTTATGGTATCTGGCCATGCAAAGTGGCCAGGAATGCTTCCAGGTACAGTTGGCTAATGGAGAGTGCCCAATTGTCTGCATTTTTAGCTGCGGGAAGGGCTTTTCTATGTTTTAGCCATTCCAGGGGGCTTTCTGGCAAAAAGAAACTCATGTCTCCGATGGGTTTTTATGGAATGGGACTTGGATGAAATGGTACAGAAGGGTAGATATTTCAGACATTATTTATTCATCAAAATAAGCAAACCGTGTGACAGAGAGACTCCGTTACTGCCGTAACAGAGCGACAGAGGTTTAGTGGCAAGATTGAAGGGAATTGTCTAGTGTGGAAAGTTACTGCATTATTAAAGGCTAGAGGATGCTTTCTGGAGAGAAAAAGATCTGGGAAACTTTTCCTTGTGACTGAAGTAGTTACAAATTTGAGTCAAAACTTAAACCTTACAGACTTGAGGATTTAGCACTTGTGAAGTGGCTTTTCTTCTGTAATCTTTCGGAGTTTGTTTTCTGTGTGTTTTTTCAGTATGGGAACTTCAACAGTGTGTTAGGGAATGGTGAGCAAATATCAAACCGAGATTGCATGCAAGGAGTTTAAATGAGATGGATGGTATTCAAATATTCTTGCAACTCTGTAATAGTTCCTTCCTCTTAAAATACATAACCTGAGCTGTACTTGAAAGTAAAGGTGTGAATGCTTATTGTTTTGTGTAGTAATTAACGTTAAAATATTTTTATAGATTAAACCCATGAATGTAGAGTACCTGATGATGGATGCCTCAATCTTGTTGCCTCCAACGGGAACACCTCTGACTGGTATTGATTTTGTGAAAAGACTGCCTTGTGGAGATGTGGAAAGAACACGAAGAGTAAGAGTAGTTTTCTTACATTTGTTCATAACAGAATGATGCTAAAGGCTTTGAACAGTTCTAGGAATACAAATGTTTTTCCTTGAAAGCTGCTTGATTGGTAGCTTCATCCATAAAATCATGAAGACTCGATGAAGACAAGCCTGTGTGTAGCATATGTAATATTTACCTGTCTCAGTGGAGAAACTTTCTATACAATTCTTGTGTCTAGTCAGTTCAGTATATTCTTGTACTGGGATTTTAATTTTTTAGACTATGGAGACATCTGCATAAAACAGCATTTTATTGACAGTAGTAATATATTGGCAGTTTCTTTCACTATAATATTTCATTGTATTATGAATTTTCATTGTAATATGAATCCATTCAACCTTCCAGTGGAGGTTGTTACCTCCACTGGAAGGTTGAATGGGTTCATATTACTTGTGTTTCTACACATAGCAAAAAATACAGTTCTGTGCAGGTGTATTCTTTTTGCTGAAGTAATTGATGACAGGGTCTTGAGAGTGAGGAGAAAAATAGCAAAATACCTATTTTTGTGACTAACACAACCTGTGAGATGATACCGACCTGAATAACAACATCGTTACCAGCGTTCTTGGGATGGTCAGTTCTTGGCCCTTATCTGACAGTGTCCTATAAACTTTGCAGGGCCAGTAAGTCTTAAAGCTGTATTACTGCACAACATTATTATTATTTGAAAAATGATGTTCTTCGGGTAGCTTTGCATTTATGTAGGTGTATGTGCAAGTATGTTCAAGTACTCTTGAAGAAAAAACACATTTCTCGGAATCTTCTGAAAAACTTTTGGGTTTATTACTTACTATAAGCCACATAACTTTTGTTATCACAGCACGTTAAGTTTGATAAAGTACAGTGAACTGTTTTGAAAAGTGTTGTTCTTAGAAAGGAAAACATGCTTCCTAGAGTTCTTTCTGGGGCATTTAACAGAATGATACTTAGAAATGCACATTAATGGAAACTGGCTGCTCCGTGTTTTTTCCTGTGCTGAGTAAGGAATAGCTTCCCTTCTCTTGGTGGGAGTTCAAAAATCAATACAAACACTCCTGTAAATCCTTGGGGATGAAAGGGTCTTCCTTGTCAGCAAGAACAGCCTGAATGCTCACATGTTGATCCTCCTTCCCCTGATCTCATTGCTCTCGAAGTTCTGGAATTTCGTAGCATTCCTGTGGTGCTTTGTTCCAGCTAGGGTGCTTCTCTTACGCTGAAATGCCATAACAATATGCTGAACTTAAGGTTTATCTTGTGACATTGCTGCTGCCCCTTGGCATGATTCCAAAGAAATTCTCTCAAGTTCTATTTCATTAGCAAGTAAAGAAGTCCCGTACTTTGATTACATCGTGAGGTTGTCACTGTCGGAGATCAGATCTTCTTAGGCTCTCACTTCTTCTGCTTTAGAAAGTCCCTCTAAGTGGCACTTCTTTTCCTCTTAACAGCTTTAGGGGGAACTCTTAGAGATCTCTTGAGTTATCGTAGGTGCATCTACAAAATGCAGACAGCCAGCTCCTCTGACTTAAAACGTCCAGCTGCCTGGAAGTTGCTGGGCCGCTTGCTGAAATCACCTGCCTCTGCTCGCTCAAGCCTTCTGCCCAGAGCCAGATGCTCTTGGGAATTGTTGCTCGTCTGATTACTGTGTGTTGGTTGCATCTCTTCCTGCTAATTTCTGTGCTGCTGGAGGTGGTGCCGCTTACCTGTCGCTTAGAATAATGCAAACTCATTTACACGTTTCTTTGGGAAGCTCTGAACAGTATGGGCCTTGAACTTGGCACCTTGGAGTGCGTAGCAAGCAAAGACTTTGAGAGAAGATTTTGAACTTAACCTATGAGAATGCTCTTTCATGGGAGTGTAGTAAGATACTAGAAAGTTCTACAGCAAATTGCTATTTATTTGCTCATGGTATGCATGTAGCAATAAAGGAATTGACGCAGAGTATGCCTCATCATAATGCGTAGTAATTTAATGTAGGTAGCAGTTCCTATTTGTTCCTACTTAAGTAAGAAAACAAATCAGCTAAAGAAAATTCTAGACCACTGAACAGCTCTGCTGTTTTATAAAATACAATCCTGTAGGAAAAATAAAATGAAATTCTGTAGGAAGCCATTAAGACGCGGCCTGCCTAAATGAGGGAGATGATCTCCCCTTTTTCTGCCTTTATCCATAAGGTGGTGTTAATGTCGTATTTTTGTTAGATACCCTCCATGTCCTTTGCTCTGCACAATCATATCCCCCTGTTAGATTTCAGCAGCGTGCCAAATCCATCTGCTCTGCTCTGCTGGCAGTTCGTGGAAGAGCCAGGTACATGACTTGCCTCTCTTCATCCTTGTTCTGTCGGAGGCTTCTGAAAGCACCAGGAGTTTGATCACTGGCCAAGCACTCACAGTTTTGGTTCCTGGGAACTGTGATTCTGTTGATTTAAAATTTTTCGGAGGAGTGATTTTCCTTAAAGCACTTCAGGCTTATTTTTCCTAATACTTGCTGCAATCTGGGAGTTCCTGGGCACTGCAGCTGTTCCATGAATTCAATGCTTTTACTGTAAGGCAGCAATTTATTTACAGAATTACTGTGTAGGAGACTGTTAAAAAAAAATCACCGGAAGTAATAAAAACTAGATTTTTCATTTGCCCTACTGAAAATACAGTTCTTGTAGTGGAAGTGTTGTTTATCAAAGTGTGGCTGATAAAATAATGATCATTCTTTGGCTTTTTGTGCAGTCTTTGCATACCATTTGCCATTATTTTCACAAAGCAGCTGTTGGAAGTTCTTAGGGACTGTTGGGGTTTTCGAAACACTTTACCCTGATGCAGACCTCCTGAGAACAGAGATGAAGCTCTCTGAGAATGCTGTATTGCATGGGGCTAATTTTGATGAACGCAGCAAATTAATACCCAAAAATGCCCACTGTTTTCTCTCAAACTTACAGACATCTTAATTTTTCTGACTATTTTAAGTTCGAAGTCTGAGTGTCTCTGAAAGTTACGTAGTTATCTGTAGAGCACAGTTATTTTAAATACAATCAGTCTTAAAATTGTTAAAAAAATATCCAAGATTGTTGGCTTTGCTTAGGCAGCTCCTGTAAGCAGTCACAATGTGTGTGCCTGTGTGATAAAAGCTTCACTGCTTGTACTTCACTGAAAACAGGATGTTTCAACTCCTTTCCTACCCTTTTTTAATGTTGAAATTACATTCTAGTTTCTCAATTTATGAACCAGATGTACTGTACGACAACAAACTGAGGGGTTGTGAAAACGAGTAATGTTTGTAAGATTCTGTTAAAGTAAGTGGTGCTGAGTCCAGCGATATTTTAATATTCCTTTTTTTAATTGCTCAAGGCAATCAGAGTTTTCTTTATGCTCCGTTCACTATCCCTGCACTTACGAGATGAACCAGAAACTCAGTTACCACTCACAAGGGAGGAAGATCTGATAAAGACAGATGATGTTCTTGACTTGAGTAAGTAGTCTCTCAATTTCCATACTAGGCTGTGACATGGGAAAATTGTTGGCTTTTTTTTTAAAAAAAAAAAGCTGAAAAGCTCATACTCATCTTGTCTGTGTAACTGACTACCAAGGATGATGGATTTGGAACACTCCTTGGGTGGGTTTGTTTTAGTTTGGGTTTGGATGTATTTGGAGAGGGCAGGTGTGTTGTTTCATGGATGTGGCTTGTTGGTTTTTTTAAAGAAACTGTTAATAATTCTTCCAGGGTTTAAATATTGGCACATAAAGAGTTAAGAGTCATTTGTCTCGTTCCCTGGTTAGTTTCTTAAATGAGCAAATCCTAGGAGGACTTTTTTCTGCTCTAATTTCACCTATTTAAAATACGCTGAAACCATTCATGAACATCAAGAAACTGGAGGTAATTGCTCCAACTGGGCTTTTTTACTGATACTGGGATTGGGTTGTCATCACGTCCACTCCCGCCCTGGAGTTCTTGTTTTTCACATCTTTTCTGCAATTTTAAAGTTGGTGCAGGGAAGCTTTTACTCCTGTAGTTGCCCAGGATGCTGAGCTATTCCCAAGAGGAATCTGCAACGTCCAGGCTCACCTCGTGCCACTAACTAGTCCTTACAAAGAAGTAAAGGCACCTTCTTTCTACAGTATCACTAGTATCTGCTATTTATCTGCAAATTTAATGTATCTGTGTTGATTTAACGTCAAAATATCTCTCTCTAGATGACCTTATGTTTTACTAGACGTTGCAACTTCTAGAATAACTCTAGACTAAAGCATAAGGCCGTAGTTTCACTGTCTCCGGCACTGACATTGTTTTAGAAGCAGTAACTTGTCATGTTTTAAGTTAATCTTACTAGAGTGTGAGACTTTTTATTCGAAGGTTTCAAATCTGTGGAGAAGTGTGCTTTTAGGCTAGAACCAAAAAGAAAGTGCAGGATATTAATACTATTAATTCCATTGCTTGTAATCAAGACCTAAAAGGATTTGACACTGGTGTTAGCTGAGAAGGAGTTAAGTTTTGGTTAGGCAGTTGTCTTATGAAGAGCTTGCAGGTACCATTTGTAGCTTTAGAGGGCCTAGGATTGCTGAAATAGTGCGTGTATTTACTAGGGGCTTATTTTTGAAGGCTCATTTTTGACAGAAGAAGGGGGAAAATGCTTAATGCTTCAGGTGTTAGTTTTTTGATTCTCTGTGTTTAAGTGCTGGTTGGTTTTCGTCCAACTAAAAAACTAGTTGTCCTAGTTGCCTTAGTAAATTTAGGTTATGCCTTTAGTAGATGTTTTTACATTATATCTGGTGTTTCAGAGACCTTTTTGTTCATCAAGAATATTAGTTACCTGAGTGAAGGCAAAACGCTGAAATCAAGAGAGCTGAGCAGAAGTTTTGGGATGCAGAGCTGCTGTCCGGTAGCTTAATGGATAAAATCCAGATTAAAACTTAAATAAATTTTATTTCAAAATTATTATTAAAAATCCATTACATTTGTTTTTCGGAAAATACATTTGTCTGCAATACTGGAACTGTCAGAGGACTCTTCTGGCATAAAATCCAAGCCATACAACTTAAATGAACTTATTCCCTAAAGCTTTCACTGCTTTATCTGTAAATGTGGAAAGAATGCTATCAAAGCAGTTAACTGAACTTGTAAAAATGTACAAGTTGTAGGATGTGGACAGGCTTTTACTAAGGAAATGTAAGCATTAGGCTGTAGTAGAGGAGAAGATAACAAGATATCAGTTCATTTGCATTTTTGGCAGCTTCCTGGCCAGTGGTGTGGAAGACCAACAGTTGAGTCCTTGCAATTCCTACTTGTTCAATTTCTGTATTATTTGAAAGATTTAAGAAAATATACAGGGAAAAAGCATCTTAAAATGTGTTTTTCAATAGTTGTCTTTTGTTCTCTTCCTACTGATACTGTTTGGGTGAGTTAAGTGGGATGAGCTCAGTGCAAACTTGTCACTTCTAGTCTTTCCCAAAGAGAATGACCAGCACTTTGTTATTTGTTATATGACCAGACATTGTGATTTACATTATGTAATTAACAAAAATTGATGTCCAGAACTTAGTTCTTGTTAACTTGCTAAAGGATTAGTAGTGCAGAACTGACTCAGTTTCCTGTTTCAGATGAGTTAGGTATTTATTGTAATGTTGGCTTTTCTTCAGAGGGTGAGATCAAATAATGAATCAGTTTCTACTGAAATAAAGAAGTGTTTCTCTTTAATTAACTGGAAACGTGAAGTAGTTGTTTTTAAGAACGAACTGAACAAAAGGTGAATCTGAGATACTGTTTACAAAGGTTGTTTGTTCCTTCTTCCCCCCTCCCCCAAAAAAGAACAAGAACACCTTTTGTCCTTGCTTATCTGTTAGTCTAGAGAAATGCTGATCCCTTGCTACAGAATGTGAGGGGCTGTGCTGCAGGTAGGGTGCACTTCACTGCAGCTGCCTAGAAAAGTCATAAATAAAAAGTTGCTTTTACACAGAATACAATGAACTAAGTAAGAGGAGAAAAGACCTGTGTGGGTTAAGTATGTGGAGGGAAGTTTCCCTGAAGGAAAGGTAAAAAACTAGTTCGGTAAAACCCTGGTTGGGTGGCCAGGCCCAGGGATCAGTGCTGGGACCTGTCCTGTT
>NW_009735653.1:0-2977 GCF_000703405.1 Apaloderma vittatum | reverse complement strand
ACAGTGACCTTCCCTGATTCTTTGCTCTGGATTGTCCCTTTCACAAAGGATTCCTTAGGATGCGCCACAAAGACAGATGTTTTTGCATCAAAAGGCTTGTTCTGGGCCTCGATTCTCTCCTTTTCTGATTTTCGCAGGTAAGGAGCTGCCTCCCCAAAAACAGCAAGTTCAGCATCTCCAGAGGCCATGTCTGCACTTTACTGAAGATACGTTTGCACTGAACCCTGTGGGAGAAAAGTAACATCAATAATTCATTAATGTACTTTTTTTGTAAGGAGCTCTTTCTAATACCTTTAAATAAAGCACACACTACTCTTTTATTATGTTAAAAGAACATTTTTACTCTTACATAAAATGCAAAAAATAAGTATATGCATAGGTAGAAACTATAAAGAACCCTTGAAAATAGCTGAAAAAAATTATTTGGAAGCCAGTTTCAGAGGGAAGAATATACTGCATAATATGCAATAAAAAGGGGATGCCTAATTTCAACAAATCCCTAGAGCCAGCAGACTTACCCTGAATCTACTCCTGGAGACAGGGCAGAGTGCTGCAAAGACACTTTTATAGAGTCTGGTTGGCAGATGCTCTGGATTCCTCCTCTTTTTTCGGTCAAAACATTTTTTGGCAAACATTCTTTGGCAAAGCATTGTCTGGCAAACTTAACTAAGGGCATAATTATCATTTGATTTGACCAGATATATTTAGAAATGTTTTGTATCTTACCAATGATGTGAATGTATTGACTAAAAATAATTTGACAAGAGACTTCAGGAGAGAATCTCAGTTGGTCAAGGCATTTGGAAAACTTGGATGTAGGACTTCTGGATTCTATTGATGCATTTCCAGTGATTTCCTCCTGGACCCAAGGCAGATATTTATTGCATGTCTGAGCTGCAATACTACCAGTTGCTTTGTGGAGATAACATTAATGTTTTCCAGGCACTCTTCTGAGGCTAATAAAGAAACACATTAAGGGCCATAGATAAGCTGTGCAGAAAAAAAAAAAATGTTCTTATTAAATGAATTTGTCTCTTACCTTCATCTAATATTTAGAATTATAGAATGTATTGGGTTGGAAGGGACCTGTACAGGCTATCTAATCTAATCTCCCTGCTTTAAGAAGGAACATCTTCAACTAGATCACACTGCTTTCATGTAGGCCCCCTTTTCTTCTCCAGGCTGAACAACTCCAACTCACTCAACCTGTCTTCATAGGAGAGGTTTTCCAACCCTTGGATCATCTTCGTGGCCCTCTCTGCACCTGCTTGAGCAGGTCTTGTACTGGAGACACCAAAGCTGGATACATTACTCCGGGTAGGTTCTCGTGAGAGCAGAGTAGAAGTGGAGAATCATCTCTCTACACCTGCTGGTCATGGTTCTTTTGATGCAGCCCAGCATTTGGTTGGCCTTCTGGGCTCTGAGCAGTCATTGGTGGTTCATGTCCAGTTTTTCATCCACCACTACCCCCAAGTCCTATTCTGCAGGGCTCAATTAATGGTGAAGGGACTAGAGGGGAAGTCTTATGACAAGAGGCTAGTGACAGGACTAGAGGGCACGGCCTGAAGCTTTGTCAGGGGAGGTTTAGGTTGAATCTCAAGAAGCCTTTCCTCACAGAGATGGTGCTCAAGCACTGGGATGCACTGCCCAGGGAACTAGTGGAGTCACGGTCCCTGAAGGTGTTTAAGCAGAGGCTGGATGTGGCACTTAGCGCCATGGTCTTGCCAATGTGGTGGTGTTGGGACATAGGCTAGAACTGATGATCTCAGAGGTCTTTTCCAGCCTCAATGGTTCTGTGATTCTGTGATCCTCCAGCGTGTATTGATATCGAGGATTACACTGATCCACGTGCAGGACCTTACATTTAGCCCCTTTGAACCTTACAAGGTTCACATGGGCCCACTTCTCAAGCTTGTCCAGGTTCCTCTGGAAGACATTCCTTCTGTCTGGCATGTCCACCACACCACTCTGCTTGATGTCATCTATAAACTTTCTGAGGGTGCACTCGATCCCACTGTCTACATCATTGATGAAGATATCGAACAGTACTGGTCCCAGAACGGACCCCTGAGGGACACCACTTGACAGCAGTCTCACTGCACATCAAGCCCTCTGGCTGTGACCCTCCAACCAATTCCTTATCCACCAAACAGTCCACCCACGAAATGCATATCGCTCTGATTTAGAGAGAAGGATGTTGTGGGGGACTGTGTTGAAGGCCCTGCAAAAGTCCAGACAGATGACATCCATTGCTCTTCCGTTGTCCACTGATGCAATCACTCCATTATAGAAAGCCACTAGGTTGGTCAGGCAGCACTTGTCCTTGGTAAAGCCATGCTGGCCGTCCCAAATCCTCCATGTGCCTTAGCAGAGCTTCTGTTTAGGACAATCTGTTCCACGGCCTTCCCAGGCACAGAGGTGAGATTGACAGGTTGGTAGTTCCCTGGGTCCTCCTTTCTACCCTTTTTAAAAAAACAGGTGTAATGTTTCCCTTCTAGTCTCCAGGGACTTCACCTGACAGTTATGACTGAGTGGGTGGGCCACTACATCAGCCAACTACCTCATGACTCTGGGATGCATCCCATCAGGTCCCACAGACTTGTGTATGTTCAGGTTTCTCAGGTGGTCACGAACCTTGTCATCACTTACAGCTGGAGGGACTTTGGGCTCTTAGTCTTCATTTTGAGGACCTTCAACTCAGGAGGTATCAGGAGAGGTTGCCAGTGAAGACCATGGCAAAAAAATGTTGTTGAGAAGCTCAGACTTCTCCTTTCTTATTACTAGCTTGTCATTCTTGCTCATCAAGGTGGGGGACGCTTTCTTTAAATTTCTTTTTATGGCTGATGTAGCTGTAGAGGCCCTTCTTGTTATTCTTTGCATTCCTTACCAAGTTCAGCTCCAACTGTTCATTGACCTTCCTGACCTCATCCCTACACAATCAGGCCATGGGTTTATATATATAAAAATATATATATAC
>NW_009735652.1:32050-50288 GCF_000703405.1 Apaloderma vittatum | reverse complement strand
AAAAAAAAAAAAAAGAGTAAACTTGTGTTGTATTTGTCGGGTGTTGCTCTGAGACTTAAAGTTTTAAACCACGCTTAAAATGAGCTCAGTTGGTGGGACGCTTTGAGTCTTTATCTGCATTTCTGACCCGCTGGTGTTAAAACTCGATTCTTTTAATTAAAAAAAAAAAACCAACTGATCGGTGTTACCTGACAGTAACAAGGCACAGTGTGAACACGTGTATGAACAGCAGAAGTATTAAACTTGTCGAACGCTGGTGGTGGGTTCTTGCAGCAGTGAGACGGCAGAGCCCGTGGGAGCAGACACGTCGTGTGTCGCCCGTCCCGACACCTGCACGTCGGTGAGCATTGGCTGGGGAAAAAAAGAAAAGCGCCTGGGTTGTTATAACTTATTAAATATATTGAATTTTATTCTCCCCACACCTCCTTGGTTTGTTTTTCCTGTGTGTGATCCCTTGTATATGAAATATTCCCTGCATCTTAGCGTTAAAAGGCTACTTGAAACTTGCACAGTGTGTATGAATCGTGTGTTATCAACCACGTACTATGTCCAGTTCCCCAGTTCTTGTCTGGTCATTTTTGATGTGACCAGTACTTTAGTCTAATGCAAAATGAGGCCATTCTGCTGAGGTGAGAGATGTTTCCCAGAATGTTGTAGCATAGAGTCCTATGCATGTCTGTGGTATTTTATCCCTACAGTCAAATCAATATGTTTTAAAGTAAAGCTACAAAGCTGCAGTTCTGCAGGTGCGAAAACTTTAGAGTTTGTCGTTCCCATCCGTCAATTTAGGGATACTTTTCCAGACTGTGTATTTTATTACTTTTTTTTAAAGTGGTGAAGTTTTAGACCAGAACCATATTTTCCTTTTTTAGGTCCATTGTATTTTTCAGAATTGTTTTGGCTTCGTTGAGTGTGATGAGGAATAATTGTCAAGGAAGGGAGGGAGGAAGGAGGAGTGGTTGTTGGCTTATTCTTGAAGGTATGAGTCGTCTACAGAATTACCTTGAGAGGTGATACGAGGTGAAAGCTTGTGGCGACGTTAAGTTTGCTATTAAATGCAGTCACGAGTTCCAAAATTTAGTTTCGTAAGACTGTCTGTCCTGTAGGTTCACATTCTTAAGTCGAGTTTGAGATTGAATTTAGGTGTTTACATTTGATTTGACTTTCTCTTCATCTACCATTTTCAGTGAATGATTTGTTCCTATGCCAACATATCGGTGAAGTACTGTCACTCATCTACTTTCCTGTTTGTTGCTGAAACGATGTGACAGGCTGTGTGTCTGTTGGCCTGGAGAATGCTTTCGTTACAGCTCTGCCAGCTCAAGCTGACTCCAAAAATGACCTGGGATTAACGTACCTCTGAGCTGCTAAGTGACTTACTCCCTGTGGGAGCGTGCCAGGGTGGTGTGGTTCTGCATTGATTCTTAAGAGTTGGGTCTCTTATTTCCTCCTCTCATCTCTTTCTCTCATACGTGGTGTAGCGGAGTTCTAGGAATACTACCTTGTAGTAATTCGGTTGAAATTTGTTCTGTAGATGTAAATGCCGTGTTTATATGTAGCTTAATTCAACTTCTCATCTTACCTGTCATAGAATGTAGCGGTGGAGAGGAGTTAGTGCTGGTAGGATTCTTCACATCAGTTTCCTAGCTACTCTTAGCTCTTTCAAGTCCTTTGCAACTAATGTATCTAAAGCTCTTTTTCTCAAAATTTCAAATTTGGTTTTAAGTTTCTTATTATCCATAAAGACATAGACATGGCTGAATACCTTTAAAGGAGTTTCTGACAATCTGTGTTTTACGTAGGTAATAGGTTATTCTGCCTTTGTAAAACACAGGCTAAATATGGATTAATATAAGGTACATCTGTCCTATCCTCAGTCCTTAGGCTGCTGTGTGTTCAAAGTTCTGTTAAAAATTGGTGTGTAAACATGACTTCAAACGTTAAAGTCTGGTTTATTTTATATACACTTGCATCTCACTGATAGAGTTAGTATCTGCTGTTACACATTTGTATAGTGGGCAGATGGTAGGGAGAGACATCTGTATAGTCAACTGCAATTAGTGATAACTTTACATTTTTCCTCGGATATGTGATAGACCAGAGTAGTTAAATTTGGAAATACCTTTAAAATTCTTGGGTTTAATTCATGTCTTTTGAACGCTGCTAGTCTTGTGAACTGGATGACAAAAGGTTGGTGGAACTTGAGGAACTTGGGGAAATAACGTTACGTATTCTTGCAAGAGGAAAGGAAGTACTTTCTGAATCTTGAATTACTGGTTTGACAGAACAGCATATTTTCTTTAAATTTATGTTTAAAAATTGTTTGAGATAATGAAGCTAGCCACTTCAATACCAGAAATTAATCCCACAGTTCACTAAGTTTTGGACTTATTTCCCTCTTGGTATTTAAAGCAGTACAAATGGACAGAAATGTAAGTAAACAGCATCAGTCATGTTAGGAATATATATATTTATACAGTTTAAATACCTTAGTACAGTCATTAGAAAGAGGGTTTATGTTGGAGAAGGTCTGTAACAGCACTGTACTGTGACAATTAAAGTAGGATGAATTCCTATATGAAATATCGTCCTGAATTTGCTGAAAGAATGCCATGTCATCTCTTCTTGCTTTCCATCCCTCTGATTCTATTTTTAAAAGGTAGTACTAAACATAAATGTAAATAATTTGTGCATTTTGCTCATAAGTAGAGCTATGCTACAGTGCATTATTTTAAAATTCAAAGCTTCGGGGGTTTTTGGTTTTTTTTTCTCAATGCTTCTTGCACACCTGCCCATGTTCCTCCTTGATCCCTCAGCCCAGCCAAGAGCAGAGGTGCGGGTTGGGAGTTGTCTGGGGGCTCTCTCTTTAAAAACACGAACCTTTCTTGTAGCTTGATCACCCCTGGCTTTGCTTTGGCTGTGCAGCAGCTTCGTTTCTGCCCGTTTGTGTTTGCAGGAGTTCTGAACAGCATCTTGTTTGGTCGCCTTAATAAAGTGTGTGAGATAAAGAATGGTGGTGTGATGAAAATATCAACTGTTAAGGTCGTGTCCCACTTTGTTAATGTACTTCAAAGCTAATGATGATGAGAATTGTGGACTCTGGCTGATGTGATAAAAGCTGCGTGAATTGTCTGCAGCCTTTTTGGTGTTTTAGAGGCACGTTTTTGGTGTTTTAGCTGTGAGATGGGAAAAGAGAAAATCTCTTACTCATACAAGCTAATGAGTTAAATATGTGTCTGGCTTTTAGGTTAATAAGATTTGACCTCCTGTTTTGTAAAGGTTTTTTGGTTTAGTTGGGTGTTTAAATATTACGATAATCCTTGGTTTATCTCAAGGTTTTCAGACCTTGAGATATTCTTTCAGGAAGAATCAATAATGACAAGTAATAAACTGCGTAGAAGAAAAAAGTTAAAACAATGTGAGTGTGTTTAGTTTTCACCAAATAGCCAGCCTGTTAACCGGAGTTTGTCTTCCAGCCCTCCAGTCTTTCACCATTACCATTTCAAATCAACAAATAATTGTCTAATAATGTAAACTATTTCTCATCTGCTGTGTATGTCTGACAGTTCTAAACCTATGATGACTTGATGGAGCTACTGGACAGTTGGCTGCTTCTAGAAAGAAAAATTCGGTCAGAATTGGAACTGAAATCCTAGCATGTGTGCAGTGGGATTTCTTAAACATACAAACCCAAGCACTTGTTAACTAGGAAAGATCTCTGCAAACCTCAAAATAACTTCAGTTCTTCTGCTCTTCTGTTTTCATCTATTTTTGTCACCTATGTTCCTGTTCATGCAGTGGGTTTGGGGAACTTCCTCATCTGAGAAGAGAGAACTGTCATTTCCTTTAACTTTTTTAAACACTGTGTTTAAGGCTTGGTTTTGCTTTTGGAATTCAGACGCAATTCTGAGAATTTTGCTGAGACACCACAGGAAAGCAAACACTTGAATTGCTTTTGCAATAAATACTCCCAAACACTTGCTCACTAGTTGCATTCTGCAGCTGCTACTTTTTGAGCAGCGATGCCATCCCAGGCCTTGATTTTCCTGTAGAAGTTTGGAGTGAGCTGGAGAACTTGGACACGTACTTTTCAACGTGACTTTTTTTTTTTTTTATAAACTGACCTTGTCATGTCAAGGTAATGTTAGGACCATGGGTTCTTTGCCAAAGACAGCCTGTCTGAACTCCTCATGATCACTTAGCTGCTGGAGATGGCCTCTGTCCTTGACAATATAGCAAAATATCGTTTTTCAGAAACCATTTCTATGTCTGAGGTAATGTTTGCTGCCCCGGATTTCCCTATACATCTCAGTTACGTAAGTGATAGAAAGAAAATAGATTTAAAGATTCAAGACATCTTTTTTTAATTGGTACACTAAAACTACCCTTTTCAAATGCGTTTCTTTCCACATTTAAATTAAAGCAATTTTTGGAGCATTTAATGGTTGTGTACTTCCCATAGCAATCTGAGTTCACTGAAGCAACTCATGTTTTCTTTCTTTCTTGGATTTTTTTTTTCCCCTCAAAAGAAGGGTTTGCTCTAGTTTCTAAATTATTTAAAGCTATTAATCAGAACCTAAGACAACACAGACAGCTTACCGTAATATCAGATGTTTAGCTTGAGATCCTGTTGATGTGAAGGAAAGATGCCTATGTCTCTCACCGAACTGTTGTAAGTATATGTGGAGCCAGTAGGTGAACGATAACCTTTTCATCTGCAAAGAGGAATATGAGAAGTGGGAGGAAGAAGAGAGGGGAGCCAAGTTATTTTTTACTGTAAATATGTCAGTTTATTGACTTGTTAACTTCAGATTTATTCAAAAAAGCAGCAGAAGGAAACACTACTGTCTGCCAAAACCAAAATAATTAGTGGGAGTTAAAAGATGTCTAATGATTCTTACGTGTACTAAAGAGGAATAAACTAGTCTCTTATTAAACTGGATATGGACTTTAAAAACCACTAGTAATTGTTTTCTCTTTAAAAGCATGTACACTTGCATATGGTGAGTAAAAATCGTTTTATTAAAGTAACATTGTTTATTCACAATAATGTTACAGGCAACAGGATTTTATTTTTTTAAATAAAAAAAATGTAAAAAATCGAAGGTGACTCCACACTTCTAAAATAAGGATTCAGATGGTATATGACAAAGCTGATATTTGGGTTGAAGATGACTGAAGAGACTTTTAGTTTAATGCTTAATGTATCTGCTCCACAGTTCTATGGACTAAGGTGACAAATAAAATCTTGTTTCATAACTGCATGTGATAAGGACCATCTCCTGTGTTTGTGGGGTTTGGGTTTTCTTTGGGGTTTTTTTTTCACTTTGTCCTGTACCCCTGGCTGTGATTAGTCCAGTCACAGAATTCATGAACTTATCTGTTCTGGTTTGCTTTATCCAGAGAAGTTATTAGTGAAAGTGTACAAGTGGAGGAGCTGGGAAAAAAGGACACCGGTGTCTGCGAATCTCTTCCGCAAAGCACGGCAAGATGTTGAACAGAACAACTCTCTAGCACTTGCGCTGTAAACCATGGGAGCTGTATGTCTGAACCCTTTTAGTTCATCACTGTTTTTGGTCTTTGGTTGCTCTGATCTCATTTTCATCCCGCAGTAATGGGATAGCAATGCTGTGGTGTAACTGCTAGTAGTGAAGTCTGGAAGGGATGTTCTGCTTTTGCCTGAGGTCGTTCTTCTGCAGGAGAACTAGGCCTTCCCCCTTGATCAGCTTGCTGGTTTTAGCAGTGTCAGTGCTCAGGCTTAACCGTACAGATCTCCCTCCTCAGGCTCCGCTGTGCCCATGGTGCTCTGTACTCGGGCATCGTGTTCATACAAATCTTTTTTGCTGCCTTTTGTCTACAAGGGATGTTGTCCATCTCCTTCCTTCTGCCATCTGAAAATGCCATTGGAAGGAAGGAGAACTGTGGAGAGCACTAGCTGGGGCTTTTTTTGTAGAGTAAGCAGAGTGGTTTTATTACTGCCAGTTCAAGCAAAATAGGTGGCTAGTGAAATATCCTACCTACATGTGAACTTGCTCAGATATGCTTTTTTAAAAAAAATAGGGGTTTTTTTAAGCCAGAGACAAGAGAATGGATGATGAGTAACTTCCTTCCATGCCTCCCCCTGCCTCTCATCTGACAAACTCAGGTGTGTGAAGAACATCTCTGAATACCTCGTGGGAATTCAGCAAGACATGAGGTAGTATTTTTAATAGAAGGATGATGCCTGCTAGCACTAAGGATCCTGAAACAATATTTATAGTGATTTGTAGCTCTATGTATTCTCATTCTTCCTTGCACAGGTTCTGAAGCCTCACATGCCATGCGTGCCTGAATGCAGCCTCTCAGTCTGCTGTCACTGTGTGGTCACTTTGTGCTAAAACTGTGTTTCTTCTCAGTTTCCTGAGAGTGCCCTTGATTAGTCTTCCCCAGCACCTCTGAGGCATAGAAGATGTCATGGTAGTACAAATCCTGTGTAGATTTTACAGCTTTTGGAGTCTCCGCTTGCACAGAAGCTACTTGGCGTTGTATGTAGCTGGCAGTTTCCATCTGCTCTCCTACCATGCATATATTAAAATACTAAAGAAGGCAGGGTATTAGTTCTACAAGGAGATACCAAGCAAAACAAACATCAGAAAAATAAGCAAGCAGAAATGTCTAATTATGGATGATAAGGAGTAGCAGGGCTATAGAGGAGATATCTGTGAAAGTGAGTAAGAAACAGATTGACTGTAAGTAGATTTATTTTGAGGGGATGATATGCCTGAGGGGGGAAAAAAATGCCATTGGTAATTTTTCATATGTGAATATGAGGGAGGAAAATGTAGGTGCAATATCAAAACACAGTACACTTGTGTATTTGACGTAACTGATACCAATTCTTTGTGTATGAAATGACAACAAAAAACCCTTTAGCTTGAAGAGGACAAGCTTTCACTCAGTCACAATGAAAATAAGTACTTGAAGTGATGGAAGCATAGTCCTCAACAAGAACACCATAAGATATTTTGCATTTAGAAGGAGAGGAAAGCAATGTTAGTTCAATAATGCATATAGGAATTGTTACAGGGAGCTAGGTCCAACAGGGTGTCATCCTTACCTGTTGTGACAGCCCTATGGAAAGAGGTTTCACCATCCTTTCCTAATCCTTATGTAGGTAGCTATCATATCTATGAGTTAGTACTTAATTCCTTAGGAGTTGTAGGGCTTTAGAAGAATCCTCAGAAATATTGACGAAGAACCAAGAGAGCAAGGACAAAATGAAATTTTTGCTTTCCACGACTCCAGGATGGTCCTGGGAGCTCAGAGAAGGTAACACCAATGGATAGCATAGTTCTAAAGGAAGAATAAGAAAAGCTTACTTCTTTTTAGATTCTTTGGTAGTGAACAAGTAATATAGTCTATAATTAACCTGCATTTCTTCAATTTCAAATAAAAACAGACTATTCCTATTCGTAAAATAAAATCCAGCAATGAGTGTATGGGATCTGGATATTTGTTTGTTAAAAGATAAAGGTCTTTGTTAAATGTATTAATCACATTCAGATACCCTAATGTATTCTATATAAGCCGTGTAAGCAACTAGGTAGTCATATACAGTTGCAAGAAAAAGTTTGTGAACCTTTTGGAATTTCATGGGGTTCTGCATTAATCTGTCATAAAATGTGATCTGTCACCTCAGTCAAGAGTATTGACAAGGTGGATGTGCCTCAAATAACACAAAACCAATTCTGATCCTCCATGTCTTTATTGAACACACAAATTCAACATTCACAATGCTAGTGGAAAAAAATAAGTGAACCCTTGGAATCAATAACCTCAGCAGCAGTAACCTCAACCAGACACTTCTGTAGCTGTGGATCGGAGCTGCACATCCTTCAGGAGGGATTTTAGCCCGTTCTTCCTGGCAGAAGTGCTTCAGCTCTGTCAAATTCTTTGGATGTCTCGTGTATGACTCCCTTCATGTCATTCCAGAGCATCTCTGTTGGGCTGAGGTCTGACTCTGACTTGGCTGCTCCAAAAGGTGGATTTTGTTTTTCTGAAGCCGTTCTGTTGTGGACTTGCTCTGCTGTATTGGGTCATTGTCCTGTTGCATCACTCAGCATCTACAGGGTTTCAGCTGATGTACAGACATTCTCACATTATCCTGAAGAATTTTTTGGTACCCTTGGGAATTCATCTTTCTCTGAATGACTGCAAGCTGGCCAGGCCTTGATGCAGCAAAGCAGGCCCAAATTATGGTATTTTCCTCCACCAAACTTTACAGCTGAGATGGTGTGCCTTTTTTGTGCCAGCTGGAGTGCTGGCATGTTCTTTCCAAATAGTTCAGTCTTTGTTTCAGCAGTCCACAGAACAGTTTGACACTCCACAGTGGTACTGGCAACGTGCTCTTTCCCAAACTTGAGGTGTGCAGCAATGTTCTGTGTAGTAAGCAGCAGCTTCCTTTGTGGTGTCCTGCCATAGTCCCCTGCTTGTTCAATGGTTTATGTACTGTAGACTCATGAATGCAGATGTTAGCCAGTTCCAATGATGCCTTCAACTCTCTGGCTGTCACTCAGGGTTGTTTCTTTACCTCCTTGATGAGTCTTTGTGCTCTTGGGGTCATTTTGACTGGGTGCCTACTTCTCGGTAGAGTAGCCACAGGCCCAGAGTGTCTCCGTTTGTAGATCACTTGCCTAACTGTAGACTGGTGAATTTCTAAGGTCTTTGAAATCACTTTGTAACCCTTTCCAGCTTTATGTAAATCAACAATTCTTGATTGTAGATCCTCTGAAAGCTTTTTTTTTGGTGAGGCATGGCTCACATAAGAAAACATCTTGAGTGGAGCAAACTCAAAAAGTTTGACTGGCTTTTGTCCGTCAGTGTAGTTCTAGTCCACACCTCCAAACTCATTTGCTTACCAAGACTCTGGGTATGGTAACACCTGACTCCAGTTAGCTTTTCTGAGCTCAGCTCAAGGGTTCACTTTTTCCACTAGCATTGTGATGGTGGGCTTCACTATCCTAGAGCAGCTTGGCATAGACTTTTAGAGTTGTTGGATCATTCATTTTACATACTGGAAGGATAAATGACATTTATCATAAACTTGCCATTTTTATTTTGTAAATCTCTCAATACAGTGATTGAATAATACTGGAAGCTGACAATCGCAAATCCTGGATAATGTTTGGGTCGTAGAGGTGTTTTGTACTGTCTGGATGAGAGCAATGAATACCATCAGTAGACTTATGCAGCACATAAATGTTATATATGTTGAAGGAGGCCGTAAGAGTACAACATTCATTAGAAAATCTTTGAGATAATAACATATTATTCAGTCATAGAAAAACTCAATTTTGAACTGAATTTCAGTCAAGGCTGTGAAAATACTTGATATCCTTTTGAAACAAGAAATCATACTATTGCTGAAGTCTTGCAAGGTTGTGCATGTAACAGGAAACATTATATTAACGTGAATTTTCCATCTTCATGCTTAAATGGAGGAGATCTGAAGTCAATTCGTTCAACAAAACAGCGATTTGGAACTGCTTTAAAGAGCTCTCTTAAGGCAATGTGCTCTTGCTCATTCACTTTCAATGTGGCTTATGGAGACTACTGAAGATTTTTTTTCATATTTAAATTACCACTGGTTTTATCTTCTTATATTTTACCTGGTTGACTAGAGAAGTAAATTTTTTTCTGACTGTCTTCTGGCTTATATAAAATATAGTTAATTAAGACATGCTATACTTTCTCCCCAGAGTCGAAGCGTAACGTTCAGCTGGCCACCTTGCATGAATAGTCCATCACTGTGAATCATTAATTTAGAAGACAGACTATGGTAACTGATGTCTTTATGCAAGCTGTGGAAATACTTAGGGAAATCGCTTATTCTTGTTGGTACATTTTTTAATTTGTTGTAGTATATTTTTAAACCTGAGCGGTGTTGGGTTGTAGCCTCAGAAACAGGTTCACCTGTTTCAGTGGGAATGTGATGTTTTTTCTTGGTTTTGCATAAAAAAACTCTATATTTTTATTAGGAGAAACTAATACAATTGTAAGGCTTAAATTTGGACTGATCTTGTGCAAGTATACTGGATGAACCACTGTTTAAATTTTGGAAGTTTCTGGCATAGTGATATTAGCAGTAGCCTTTATGTGGTAACAATACCTTTCAAACATCGTGGCACTATTATATCTCATAATGCAAACAGGGACCCTTCGTGTGTGGCTAGAAAACTTAGCAATTTAATCTTCTTTTTAAGAATTTCTTCCCTATGACTCATAATGGAAATATTAGCATTGGCTAGTCTACAGTGATCTATCCCAGCGTACGAGGATGTTGTCTGCCGTCAAGAAGGGAAGGAGGCAGTAGGTTGGTGTTTGAATGGGAACCAACAGCTTGGTGCAATTTCGGTTGAGAAAAAAAAAGTTCAGTAACCTGTAACAAAAGCATCAGGTTGCTGAGGCAAGAACACCAAGTGGCAATGTTTTTTGTATTATTACAGATCAAAGTAGTTTCAACTTTTCTTTTTATTGTTTATTTTAATTGCTGGTCTCATATTTGAAAATAAAATGTCTGTTCTGTCTCTAAATTATTCATCCTGTAGCAGCAGCCAAAGAGAAGTGTCTTCAGTTTGAGTCTTTCAACTTTGCACATTGTATTGCAGCTGAAGAAGGGTTATTTACTCCTCTTCAAATAGACTTTACATCTTCCTTTACCAAAAAATTATGAACGTATGATAAGTTTTTAAAGCATGCACGTCCATTTCACATATGCAAAAATATGACAGAATTAAAGTCCCAGTTTAATGAGTCCTGGACTTTTAAGTATGTAATACTGTGATATTCTTTGTTCCATAGAGGAAATTTCGTAAATACTTCTCATGAAGTCAGTAACTGAAATGCAAAGTGGGCCGTTTCTACATAAAGTCTTTTAAGTGATAATGATTCTGAGAACAAGCAGGCATACGTTGTTTTGGATTTATTTTACACTGGATAGTTACCTCCTCTTTAGGCACCAAAATAGAGGCTTGTTTTCTCATGTGCTTGGCTGCACCTCTTTGTTCCCAGACGATCCCTGGTGTGCTGTACTCGCAGAAATCCAGCCCTGAATTTTGACGTTCTGTGTAGCAACAAAAAGACACCATGTTCACAGTAAACTGGCATTTGAGAGAAATTGGAATAGGCTTTGCCATTTTGCTTCGGTTTCATAAGGTGTGCAGAAGTATCACATTGCTGATAGCTTCAGGTATCGAAAAATGGTGATCACAGCTTCTATAAAGTGAGATGTTCTGCGTTTATTAATGCTTCCTGTGGACATACAGTGACTTGGACTTGGGACATGAAATGCCTAATTCGGTTTTTCCCCTTATGGATAGAGTAGCTAAACATGCAGAATTTTCTGAGCTCAGAATATTTTTGTGATATTAGTTGAAGCCGGGGGGGGGGAAATGTGAAGTTTTTCAGGCCTTTTAAATAAAAGCAAAGATGCATAGTGAACAAACTTGGTTCCTCATGGGGTTTATGTACCAGCAGCCAAACTCACAAAACAGTGACTGGCAGTGACTGTGTTCTGTGTTTCCATGCCTGACACTGAACAGGGATTTGAACCTTACTTGCCTGCCTTGCCAAAGAATTCCTAGAATTCTTTACCAAAGAAATCATTCCACCAAAAGCTATTTTGAGCTGGACCTTTCTTAATTTTCTCTTAACGATTGTTTCATTATGTGTAGAACATAAATTAGGAGCAGGTTTATGTAGTCTTTTATCTCTTGTTTTCCTTCTCATGCATCTTCCATGCGAGATCACTACTCATTAGGTAGATAAAGTAATTTCTGGCACTGTTGTTCAATATTTAAGAGGTACATGGTTCTACAATTCTTAAAATGGAGCTCTAGCCTATATATGGGTGAGGCTGTACATATGTATGTATATATATATATATTTTTATGTATTTTTTTCAGAACATGGAGGATGGAGAAAATGTATGCTGTATACGAGGAGCTTTGAAACTCACTCCTCTAATTCATGTACTTTCTGAAGTCCCAGTCAGCCGTCTCTTGACTCCTGACATGCTTCTCCACCCTTCTTAAAGGGATCTAGTGGATGTGGGTAGATCTAGACATGTCCTCAGGTAACCTGCTCCAGAGCTTCCCTGCCTTTGCCAGCAAAAGGTTATTGTTAAAAGCCCAGCCTGGCATTTTGCTCCTACAATTTGAGACTCTTGTCCCATCTACTACGTGTATGCAATCGTAATACTATTTAAATTCTTTCTTTTTTATTCTTTCTTGCTTCATGAT
Source organism: Apaloderma vittatum (assembly GCF_000703405.1). Taxonomy (NCBI): domain Eukaryota; kingdom Metazoa; phylum Chordata; class Aves; order Trogoniformes; family Trogonidae; genus Apaloderma; species Apaloderma vittatum. Next base: position 38,010 of record NW_009735652.1, on the reverse strand, counting down.
TGGTATCAAAGATAGAGACTGAAATAATATGTCCCCAAACTGTCAAAATTTGAGGGTTTAAATCCACATTACTTTCATACTAGGCTACTTCAAGTGGCGTTTTTGTTAGTCCAATTAAGTAAGTACCTGCCTTACAGGATTCATAGCTGGGCCGGTGTGACAGTCAAGCTTAGAAGAAAATTGCTCAGATGTAGGAAATACTTCTGGTTCTTGAAAGGCACCTCTTGAGAATACAAGCTTTTGTTTCATAGTAACCAGTGTGACCTCTTTCACAATTTATTAGCGATATCATAAACCGTATGCGCTATCTGATGCATCCACCGTTTGATAGGACGTTACAGGGAGAAAAATTTAGCATGCCTGCCTGGACAAAGTAATCTCGGCAGTTGTTAGAGGGAGTGGTGAGTTGCCATTCTCAAATAGCTGGTGATTATGGTCACAGTTCCCTTCCTGAACCCATTCAGCAAAAAAAAAAGTGGTGAAACCTATGAAAATCTGAACAACTCAAGGACTTTGAGGTAGTCAATGCTCTAACTTGTATAGTGTCATGGTCAGACTCTTCCTATATAAACACGTTGAACTAGCAGAACTTTAAAACAAGTACAAGGAAATGTCTGTTTAATAAGGCCATGGTAAAGATTTTTATTTTTTTTTTCCCTAACGCAGACTCCCTGAATGGGAGTGTAAGCAGTGTTTGAGGTTAGGGATCAGCTGTGGCCATTCAGGCTTGTAATTACAGCTGTGAGAAGTGTGCTTTAAGTCTTGCTGTACTGAGAGTTTTCTTAATCCGTTATTTTATTAGGCCTTGCATCGCCCCTCCTAGTACTTTGTAACAATTCCTGGAACCCTGTGAATCATAGCAAAACAAACGTTAGCCTACTAATTTCTGGCTATATAGGGATGTAAGTCTTACCTAGGCAAGTGCATGGTCATGTCTGACATCATTCATATTGTATTTAGTAGCTGCTGGAAGCGTGCAAATAGCCCAGCTCTGCCCCAGTGAAGACTGGCTTGGTTAAAGTCTAGGTTGTTCAGTTTAGCACTGGGGGAAAAGTGAACTTTTAGTCCGGTGTTATTAATAGGCTTCATTGCTGTGGGCTTTGGGAACTAGAGCAGGCATGTCCCGTGGTGAAGGGCTGCTGTTTGCTGCAGCTGGCTTTCCTGTATTTTTAGGAAAACAAAGCCGATGTCTCGGCTGATGACTGTTTGCTCCTTAAGTCATGGAGAAATTCATGGCATTGAATGTCGAACAGGATTGGACGCTTGATACAGTTGAGCTGCGTTCACCTGTACATGGACAGTTTACTGCTTAAAAAAACAAACTGTATATTCTGCCTTGGATAACTTTGAACAAAGAAGAAATAAAAAGAAATTTAGGTAGATAATTTCATACGATAAATCATGGTTTCTGTTTAAATTCTACCACCATGCTTGCTTTTCTCCCTCCGAGAGGTAGACTAGCCAGAATTTTGAATATTATCTCGTGTATCACAGTGATAAACTGATGATGAGGCAGAGGTGGCTGAGGCTGTGCTATCTAGATCCCACAAGGTGTACAGTTGATCTCTGTGTGCTCCTTCAAGGATGAACAGATTCTTTTTGCAATTAGAGATGAGCTTTTGCCCGTTTACATGGTGGTGTATATTTAGATGGAATAGAATAACTGTTCCGTGGTGAAAAACTAAAAAAAAAAAAAATGAAAAATATTAATATCTTTTCTGATGTGGCTGTGCTAATGGAGCTAGTTGGCATAAACTGGGTTTAATTCTTTGCTTTGAGTTACAGCTGTCCACCTTGCATATTTAACAACTTAATTTAGCTGTAAGAGTTGGATAATGTGGAAAGCTTCAATATTGAGATCTTATATACAAGCACAAGAATTCAGGTTAGCCTGTTTAGTTTTAAAAGCCACGCTAATTAAAAAGATTAACCTAATTTTTAGTAAGAACATGTATATTACCCACCAATGTAAAATATTAGACGCGCATGAATCATAGGACACGGTACAAAAAAAATGGGAGTAGTATTGTAATCTCTCCAGTGAAAGGCAGACTTACTATTAACTCGCTATAGGAAATCCTAGAGGGAACAGCTAAGACTTTCTGGAAAAGTAGTTTGATTTTTGGGAGGGGAATTCAATGAGGTTTAATGCTCATTGTTCATTCTGAGTGTTGGAAATGGCTTGATTACTTTCTGTAATATATGGGAGTTTTGAATTATAAAAACCTATTTAAAAACCTTAAAAACAAAAATCAAACCTAGAAAACACCAAAACCAACCAACCACGAAGGTGTTTGTGTAGCCACAGGGAGGTCGCAGAGGCACGAGCCAGTGCGTGACAGAAGTGACCTGTTTCCTCAGGGCTTCGTGATTGCTCTTGTTCACGTGAATTCCTTCAGCATTTACATGCTAACAATGGGTGGGAGAATAAGCAAAAGCCAGATTCAGCTCCCTCCGTGTACAGTTTAAATGGTTCATCACAGAGGGGATACTTGGAACAGCATCAGTTCTCAGAAACACGAAGCACTGAGGCTTGAGCCGCGATCCGCAGAAACGCTTCGTGGCCAGCGCCCACCTTCCAGGCACAGCTTGAACCCTGGACTCTAAACCGAGCTGGTTTGTCCCCAGTGAGCCAAGAGGGATGTTTCGACAGCTATAGGTCTCCAAGGCCAGGATAAACAAAACTATTAGAACCAAATTGGGAATAGTTTCTTTTTTGGTCCTCTTTCTTTTTTTTCATAAACAAAGCGTTTTTTGTTTGGTTTTTTTCCTGATGTTTCACTGAAGCTGCTTCTTTGGCTGTTGCACATCATTGTTTTGCATAAGATACCTGCACAGCAGGTTTTTGCCTTTTTTTTTCCTCCTCTCTGCTTTTCTCTTTGCGTTTTCAGCTTTCTCATTTGTCCTTTGAAATTGCTGCTGTTCCAAATACTCTTTTCAGTAACACATGCAGGGCACTGAATTTGCTTCTTCGTGCCGACTCACCCAGTTTGAACAGTATAAGGCTACTACTGCTTCCTTTTTACTTCTTTTGGTGAGTTTTGTGGGTATTTTTCTATTTTTATTTTTGTTTAAGCTGGTAAATTCACAGATGCTTGTGAGAAAGAGAGAGGAAGAATTTGAATGATGATGTGGAGAAAAAAGGGGAAATTTTAATGGTAAATCTGTCCACTGTGCCTCACTAGCTGGTTTTTCCTTCTGTCCAGATACTCTCCGAGTTTATCAGTTGCCTTCGTTGGTGTCTGTAATTGGGCGGATGCCCAGGTTGCTTTCCTTTTGAAATTTGGGGGATTTGGGTTGATTTGTTTGTTTTTGTTTTTTTAAGATATTTGCAGAGCTCTTCTCAAGTGAAAGGAACATGAGATTGGAGTTCTGGAGTTGAATAAATCATGGAAATAACACAGAAAAATGAAAATAATTGAAAATATATTAAAACTACTAGCAAAGCAGATAGCAGATGCTGAAGTCGAAGAGGCAAGAATTGTTACTGGCCTTAAGGCAGGAGGAGGTTTAATTTTCTTCTGTATGTGATCTTCCCATGATTCACGTTTCTTTGGGAAGATCACTGATGGGCGTCCTTCACATCAAAATGGAATTTTTGCCTCTTGTTCGGAGTTTTCAGTTGTGTGAAACACAGGGTGAAAAATCCTTCCGCTGGATGCATTTTGCATCCAGATTATTCTGTAGTTTTCAGGGGAGGGGGAGAAAAAAAAGGTATTTTTGTAACAGATGTTATGTTATCTTAGAGAAATGTTTGGAGTGGTGAAGCTTACATAGCAGTGCTCAATTTTTATCCCAGAGTTACTGATGTTGAAATGCACGTTTTCATCGTGCTCATTCAGAAGTAAACACCCTCTGAGTGACTCTTCTGTCTCATCCTTTTGTCTCTGAAGTTTTTGTGTGAAACCAGCTTTACAGGCTGTTTTCATTTCGATTTTTGTACCAACTGTGGCTCCGCTCGTCAGGCTCGGCGCGCTTGCCAAAACAGCTCTTTCAACTGGTTTTAAAAACTGTCTTTCGGGGCTTTGGTCCAGCTTGAGCTGCTGTGCCAGGACAGCTCTATTAACTGGCTGCTCACGGCCTGGCCAGCGCTGCCAGCACGGCCCCTGCCTGGCTCCGGCACAGAAGGTGCCCGGGGAGCTCTCTGGCAGGTTCCGGGCTCGAAGCTGCTGTGGGCCAGCACTTGGTACCGTTCCCTTGCTGGCTGTCAGGACTGGGGCTGTCGTGACACTCTTGGGTACATGCAGTTGCTTCCAAGAGCAGCTGGGAGCTCACTGACAGCTCTGACTGCTGCGATCTTACTTCTTCTCTGTAAAAATGGATCATGAAGCTGAGAAATGTTAGAAGAAACATGTCCGTGCATTATAAATAGCAATCCTTACGATGATGTGAATTGCCATTTGTAAATAGAGTATAATGTCTGCTTTTAATGATGGGGTAAATCGGTTTGTTTTGGGGGGATTTTTAAAATTTATTTATTTTTTTTAAAAAAAAAAACAATCTCTGTTTTCTTCCTATACTGTAACGGCTTGTGATCTAAGTAGCGTTAAGTGAGTAATAACTCCTGGTAGTAGTGATGTTACCTAAATGCAAATGGAGCTCAACTGCAAGTCTGAAGCCAGTGTGGTTTGTAGGAAGGCAATCTATTCTGTATGTCACATGGGCCATCTGTTTATGAAGTGATAGAGTCCTTTTCTGAAATCCTGATACCTTTCAGTTAACTTTCTTCGCCTTCTTGACATAGGTATGTCCAAGGCCTGATCTTTTTCTGCTCAAGTCCTTGTGAATGAAACAGAACAATGTATTGAAGAATTAACTTCTGCTTTGAATTGCTGTTTCACAGCTAATATACACTCTGCCTGTTTAGTTATTTGAGAATGATTTAAAGACTGCAATTCTTCATTACATTTTGTTAAAAGCCATGTGAAAAGTTTCCCGGGTTGGTCGGTAGGCTTTTGAAATGCATTCGGCAAGTCTCCCCCAAAGACAAGACGATTTTAAGGTATTTTTCATGCAGTATTTCCCTATTCCTGTGAATCACTGAATAGCGAAGGACTCCCGTTCTATTTTTGTTTATCCCTAATCAGTTGTGTCCTTCAGTCTTCCAACTTTTGAAGGTTTAAAATTGCCTGTGAGAGCCTGTAAAATGCCGGGCACGGTGTGTAGTCTGATGTAACATATCTCGAGTGACTTTATGCATAAATACAGAGTTGCAAGAAAAAGCGTATGGCACTTGGAACACTGTATTCCAAAATCACTTGCTGTAAATGCTCTCACAATATCTATTATTAATTTATTTCTTTTTTTTAGTTCTGTTGAAACTGTAATATCATAATGCATTACAGCAATGCCTGTGACATAAGTGACAGCTTTCATCACCTATAAAACTACGCTCCAGTACATGCAGTAACGTCGCCTTTAGACTTAAACTGCAGTGATTGCATCTGGCAGTTGCATATGGTGAAACTTAGCTACTGCCCTTTTAATTAAATTATAGTTGGGAGCTTGCTTCTGGGAGCTTGCTGATCAACTGAATTTCACAGTAAAATAACAGAAACGTGACTTCTTGTAAGTAAGGGAATTTGCAGTACGTGCAAGAGCAGGCAAGAAGTTATTCTTGAACCTAAAGTAACTGCAGTGTGAAATCTCTGCTGCTACTGATAGAAAACGACTACTACAGAATCAGATCACACCCTTCCTCTCCCTTTCTTTTCCCAAACCAGCCCTAAGGAAATCTGTGGGAGGAAACTAAATTGCTGTCTCATTTGGGGTATCTTCCCTAGATAGCTTTGCTTTCAAAATTAAAAAAAATGCAGAAGTAGAACTTGTCTGAATTGGTTCTTGAGAGCCTCCGAGTCCTAACTTCACCTCCTGTGTCCAGGCGTTGTCCCTCTGCCAAGGGTTGGGGCTGGGCTGGCCTTTAAATGGATGATAGATGCTCTCTTTTAACCACCTTTCCT
>NW_009735652.1:24041-32019 GCF_000703405.1 Apaloderma vittatum | reverse complement strand
GGAAAGAGAGAGAATAAGGGAGAGAGACTTACGTGTTGGAGAAAGCAAAAAGAAAAAAAATCAAAAATGGCTTTAATAAAATAATAATAAAAAGGTAATAATATTAATAAGAAAATAATGAAATGTGTACAACTGTATGCAAACCCAGTATCAAAACTCCCTTGCTGAGTCACCACTGATGCTGCAGGCACACGCTGGGGAAGTCTCAGACTGGACTCGCAGCCAGATGAGAACTGGGTTCAGGAACAGACAGACTGGGATCGAAAACAGGAGAACCGAATCCTCCTTGGACACTGGCCATAGAAGAGAGCTTGACCCTTGTGATCCCTCATCTTCATACTAAGCGTGACACACGTGGAATGGAATACTTTTGTTGGTCATGTTTGGGTGACCTGTCCTGTCCGCTCCTTCCTGCAAGTATGATTTTTTTTTTCTTCCCCCCTAACTTGTGATGCTTTTACTTAAGGCACTTTAATGTGACACCTGAGATTTAGCAGTGACCTTGGTTTCTATAGGAGCAAGCAGAAACAAGAGCCTTTCTGCATGTCGTTCCTTGGTAGTGACTATAGACATCAAGCACCATCACTTCTGGAACCAGACACTGTCTGAAGGGATACGCTGTTAACTTCAGAAAGTACAGTCACTTCAAAGACTGAGCTGAAAAGTGAAATAACTGAGCAGAATTGGTTCTGCTCTGGCTCAAATGAGGACACACCCTCCTCCCGTAGTAAAACCAGGTCAACGTCTCTGCCACAAGACCAACCTGTGTGAGAATGACCTTGTTCAGAGCGGTGTAAGGGACTGATGACCCTCAGTGAAACAAATATATGTAAAAAAAATCAGCCTATGAGCTGCTTCTGTGGAAAACAGATCCTATTTAGTATTTCAGTCTCCAGTCTTGAAGCTCTCCCCAGTTGGGCTTTCTTGACTTTCTTAGAAAGGCCACGTGCACACCTTCAATTCTGAGCCTTTGGAATCCCCAAATTCTCTAATACTTCAAATTTTCTCCTTCACAGAACTTGTTTGGTTTGCGTTATCTTATTTATAGCTTTTACTTTGTGGGGCACATTGTAGCTGTCACACATAAAAGCACTCTGCCAAACAAGTTCTGAAAAATTTATTCTTCTAGACAAAAGAAACAAATAGGGAAATTGTATATGAGTCCTCAAAATTGAAGGCCTTACAGAAGTTTTTGAAATAAGACCACCTTTTCTTAATTGCCTAGACATGGATTTAGATGTTTGCTTTAGGCTATTCAAATTTAACTATTTTGGACATGACATCCTCAGCATCTCTTTTTATTTTTTAATTGGAGCTGAGGGATTATGCTTGAGGAAGCTCAATTAAGACAACTTTGGCTTGCATAATTGCCTCAGCAGGTTAGTGACTCATTGCCAAGCTCCATGAAAATTTAAAAACGTTTGGGATTTAATGGTAGAAATTGTCAATATGAAAGTTTTCAGTGTAGCATTTTCCTTTCAGTTTTTCCTCAAAGCTGCTGGTGTTATGGGGTCATTTAAAAAATCGAGATGAAGAATCCCGAGGGGCATGTGTTGCTGTGTGTTGAAAAGCAAGGTTTATGTATGGTCTAAACACTTACAGAATGGCAACTCTTTATCTTAGTCGCTACATACTAGAGGTTTAAATACTGCAATACTTCATATAGTGTTATTGTGCTGCTTTCTAATGAAATTTACCTCAAGGTTTCCTGCTTCAGAAGGCACCGACTCCATAATTGACATGACTCTATTGCTAACGTTTGTGCAGATTGAAATATGGATGTTGTTGCACATCTCTGAAACAAAACAGATTTAAACAAGCTTAATGAATCTAGATATATCTGTAGAATCTCTGTTTGACAAGGTCATGTGCTCACATAAGCTAAGGATAAACATTTTTTTAGGGATAAATTTTATTTATTTTTTTTTGCAACTCCAAAAAATGTAAATACATACCCTAATATGAAGGAGTTGACTTGCTGGCTAAATGTAGCTCATGCCATAGCTAGCAGTTACGTGCCTGCTTAGTGTTAGGAGGCATATGTGACTTGGCATTATTGTCACTGCTTCCAATAACCAAAGTAAATACCTTCCTGTACTGCTTGCACTGTCCGCAAGAGCCATAACTTAAAACGTTTTCTGGACCTCTAGTTACTCTCCCATTTCCTTGGGTATATTCTTCTGGCTATAAGCAATAATACCTCACGAATTGCTTATCTATTGCTCTGAGAATTGATACCTTCATTTACCTCTTGTACCTCAGCCGCCCGTGTAAGCGTGCCCCAGTGGATTGTCTGAGTTAAACTCTTACAGCACTTGCCGCGATGTCGATTTTCTGATGCTTGACTACAGCGGTTACCCTTTGCACTGCTGTCCCCTGTGTACCTGCCTGTTTTCACTTGTTATGTAAAAGAAATTATTTTTCAGGCTAAGTCAATTCAGGCCGTAGCTTTGTTTCCCAGTACGCTGTCGTCGCCTGTGATGGAGCGAGAGAGGAGCTGAATGCTTGGGAAGAAAATGATGATGAACAAAGGGAGCATCTGATGGGAGGAAGTGCCCTGTTACTTCTGTGGGGTTTTTCAGAGGTAAAACTCCAACGTTCCAAGTGTAAGAATACTTTTACTCCAGTAGCTGGAGATGCAATTTTTGCCCAATCTTTAAAGAAAAACCTGAAAGGTTGGTTTCCTGGGCAAAGCAGAAAGGATCAAAAAAACAGTAGTATTTACTTTGTTCTGCAGTGCAAGCTGACGGAGCAGATCTGTAAAAATCTTGAGATTTGTGGTTGCAGCCACGTTCCCCTGATGTTGCAGGGCAGCGTGCCAGAGGCGAGCCACAACCAGCCCGGGAACTCTTCCCTACCGCTGTGCTGCCTCCTTTGCACATCCTTCAGGGTAGCCATGACAACCCCCGGGCCCTGGCACACGGCTCAGGATCCTATCTCCTCCGCTCAACTGGTGTTCACTGGTTCCTCTTTGGAGGGGGAGTCCTGGTGATTTTCTAGTTGTGCAGTTCCCTCCCTCTTTGCTACCGTAGCGTATGCTGAGATTGCCAACAAGAAATCATCTAGTGTAAAGGTGCCTGTCTGTGCCATCTGGCTGAATTTCACCAAACTTGTGGCCTTTCGGAATTAATCTGTCACAAACGTGGTACAGTTTTCGTCGGATTTTAGAGGAAGGGGGAAGAACCCAGGTCCTACCTAGATACATAGAGGTTGTTTGGGTTTTTTGCCCTCTGACCAGCAGGGCTTGCTGGAAATTCATCTCTCACTTCATAAAACAGTTCTACCAGACTTCTGTCTGCTCCTGCAGATGCTCTTCTTCACAGGAGAGAGTGTAATCAGGCCTGTTGCCTTTTTTTTTTTAATGCAGGAGGAATCAGCAGCTTCTCTTTTGTGCTTCCCACCCCTTTGGTGGTGAGCTTGTGTGTAGCCGAGAGTAATGTTCAAGGCAACTAATCTTAGTTTAGTCTCTCTGTGCTGAGGAACTAAGGCAATATATCACAGCTTTTTTTTGTAAGTTTGTAAAATCATAAATCAGTTTCCATATAAAACGCAGTCTGTAAAGGTGTAAGCGACAAGGAAATTATAACCCCTTTTTTCAACCTGTCTGGCACGCACAAGGTACTGGAATTCAACCCTTAATTGAATTTTAGCACCTTCCTACACTGAGTCCAATTCTTGCCGTTCCAAAATGAACGGTACTTCATATCCGTGAACTCAGTTTGAGTTTGTTGATACGGTATCTCTCAAAATATCTTGCCTTGCTGATGATGCTTGCCCCTCTTGCGGTTTTCTGAAAGCATACGTAATGAACTGAACAGTTCAGAGTTTGTGGGTGTGAGGGGGTGATGTTGTTCTGCTTCCTCTTAGTCACTCCAGCCTTATGCTTGGGGAGAGGCAAGAGCTGTAGTTAATCAGGCCTGTATTCTACCCTAGCAATGTTATTCTTCAGACATTATTAAAACTGCTGTTGCTGTTGTTGCTTTTCTTTCCTGAGAACAGTTCTGAGCAAGAACAAAACTAATACTCTGAGAAACCTGTGTAGCGAGCGGTGATTTGTGATACACAGCTGTTTTTCAGGAAGAGGCGATTGCAAAGAGGGTGTTTGTGTGTTTGCAATGAATCTTCGATTGCCTGGTATGGGAGAGTGGTGCTCATGCATCACGTAAGATAAAATAAAAGAATACTTAGGTTCTGTCTGAGACTGGCACTCAAATGAGAAATTCGTATCTTTGGTCTTAACAGCTGTGTAATTGAGGAATGAAGGTAATTTTAACAGCTTTTTTTCAGTCACATAAGTAGCAAATAAATGCAAAATGCATGCAGTAACATTTGGAACCAATGGTTTCTGATTTTTAAATGTTGTTCAGTGTGGACTTGACTCCTTTTCAGCTGATGTGGTATTATTTAACTAGATTTCATTGATGCAGAACAGCAGTGACAGACTGTACTGCTAATGACTCTAAGGAAGAGTCTAAACAAAGCCCAACTAAAAAGTTTGACAATATGGGAATTGTTTAATTTTCTGGACATTCATTACATAATGTTCAGCTTCATTTCCTTCACTGTTTGTGAATAAGGCCCAGTCAATTTTAAAAATGCTCTCTGTACTGCCGTAGAAACAAAACAAAGTGCCCTCGACTCTTCCTGGAGAGAGATGCTGAGAACGTGCTGCACCATAATAAGTGCTCGGATGTTCTGTGGATCAAGACCTGCTGCATGAGGAAGCATAAAACCAAAAGTAATATAGCCTAAAGTAAGGCAGAACCAGAGAAGCAGTAACTTGTGACTAGAATGATAATTAAGAGCTGGATTCCCAGTTGTCAGCAGAACAGTGTACGCCTGTACCAGAAGTGCAAGAATTGAACTGGAGCGTTTACCGTAGACATCTCAGATGAGATGGATAAGATGAGACCATTTCCAGGTTGGCTGGCAGGGATTGATCAGATAGCTGTTTGGTTTTACAGCCTTTTCCTCACTGACCATCACCCACACATCTTCAGTTTGCTTTAAAGCATCTTTGCTTGCGTTGCACTCTTAGTCATACTCATGGGAGAGCCAGATTTTCACAAATATCTTAACAAAAATGCTGATTGCATCCTCTGTCTGTACCTGGCTGCTCGTTCCCACCTCCCTGGTTCTTCCTTTTCCCTGAAGGTGTGTAAGGGCAACTTCAATGTGAACTCTATCAGAAAACCTCTCTAAAAGTGATGTGGAAGGGGCAGGGTGGGACATTTAAGCTGTTTGGCTTTAATTCATTCCTACTGGAAGCTTTAATTCTACACAGCTTAACTTCTTGCATTGCCATTAATGGGATTTAAGCATGTATTTTAAAAAGTTTGTCCTGTAAGAACATTTCATTATAAATTTTCTTTGTCCCCATCTATGTACTTACTCTGTTTTCTGTCCAACTAAATAATTAAAAATATTATAACTGGATTATTTCAGATGAGGAGCTTTTCCAGAGTGGTCAGGAAGAAAGATGGCTTTGGATATAATTTGGGGTTTTTAGTATTGTCAGATACCAAATATATTATTAACATTCAAGTGGTCTAGCCCACATGTTAAACACTTCATTAAGATCTATAAATCTCCCCCTCCTTCCCCCCTGCAATTATTTAAGCCTGCCTGGCAATAACATGTAAGGCAAAGATCAATGATGCGATGTTGTACAGCTGCCTCTGTTGGGGAAATTTCCTGTTTTAAAATTTAAGATAATTTTATGTCTGTTGTAACTGTGCCAGGTCTCAACGTGAGCTGAAACAATTCTTGATATTGGGGAGTGGGGGGGAGCTTAGCTATTGGTATAATTTCATCCACATTGAGCAACACGACTTGCTTAGATTGGGGTGTGAGATTCCCCAAATTTGCAGGCCAGCTAAAAAACCACACTTACGCTTTGGGTTCATCCTCAACAAAAGAAAGATAAGCTGCTGCTTTCTGAGTACGATTTTTGACACTGCTATAGACCTCCTGTGTGACGTAAGTTTATAAGCTTTTCTTGCATTGTACAGCTTTTAGGATATGAGGCTAATACCTGAGCTCGGTCTTTTGCGGTGTTGTGCTGAATAAAGTCTTATATTACATAACATTGGGGGAGAGAGATGCTCTTTTTTAAAATAAAGAAATCTAAAATGCCCATGATCACAAAGAAAATGGAGAAATACACTTTATTTTCTGTAACAGAAACCTTAATATCCTTAAATCAATAGATATTAAAGAAATAAGTAGTGATAGTTGTGGCTCACACCGAAGTGTTTTCTGTTGGGTGGCAAAGGAGTGCTGAATAGTTTTACAAGTTTGCTGAAATAGGGAGTCATCAAGTAATAAGCAAAATACGAAGCTGGTGCTTTATGTTTATATGACTTGTTCTATTGAAGAATGGCTCAGAATAAGAGCCTTTGGTGGAGACTTTTGGTATCTTGCTAAGAATCGGAGGAATATTGATCAGGTAGTCTAGAGAGGTGAAGTGATGGCCAGCACAGAGGAGAGCTTATTAGAAACTGAGGAAAGGGGCCTATTTCTTACGTACGTGGAAGCACTAATCGGGAAGGAGGTGGGAGCAGCACAAAAGGAAGGCTTTAGCTGCTGTGTCGCACTAAGAAGATGTGATTTCTGCACTGGTTCATCTGTTTGATTTCCTTGGGGTAAAATAAGCAAAAGGCTGATCTGTGGCGAGAGGACAGGAAGAATCTTAACTAGTGACCGCATCATTTGCTGCCAAGGCATGTGTGGGTGCCCTTTTGCTTTTTATATTTTCTCAGCTACGAAGTCGTAGAATGGTTTAAGGTTGGAAGGGACATTGAACGATGATCTCGATCCAAGCCCCCTGCTGTGGGCAGGGACACCTCACTCCCACTAGCCCAGACTACTCCAAGCCCCATCCAACTTGGCCATGAACACTTCCAGGGATGGGGCATCCACAACCTCCTTGAGAAACCTGTTCCAGTGCTTCCCCACTCTCATGGTGAATAATTTTTTCCTTATATCTAACCTAAATCTACCCTCTTGCAGTTTCAGGCCATTGCCTCTTGTCCTATCACTAGAGGCCCTTGTAAAAAGCCCTTCTCCAGCTTCCCTGTAGCCCCTTTCATGTATTGAAAGGTCACTATTAGATCACCCCAGAACTTTCTCCAAGCTGAACAACCCCAGCTCTCTCAGCCTGTCCTCAGAGCAGAGGTGCTCCAGCCCTCTCATCATCTTCGTGACCCTCCTCTGGACCCTTAAATTATGTGTCATTCAGTGCTGTGTGAGTTAATTAGATAATCTTACATAGTTCTTTGAATCTGAAATGCATAACATAAATGTAAAAAGCTTACTAAGGGTCTCTGTCAGGTATGTGGGAACCCGTGGTAGCTGCCAACACGAGAGAGCTGGGACGTGTAAGGCAGAGGCACGAGGGCTGGCTGCCTGCACGGTGACTTTAGACACGTTTGTCCCATGCTGACAAGCCCTGCAGCCTGGCACAACAACCTGTAAACACTTCTGCACTAAAGCTTTTGCTCTTGTACCGTCTAACTTGCTGCTTTGGGAGTCTCTGCTTTGTTCTGTGTTAGAGATACCCACAGTGGCAAGGAGAAGGAATGGAAATGCGAGCTGTTGGCTTGGTGTTTCGGACCCAAGACTTGGCAATACTGGCTCAGGTGCCAAGGTAACACGATGTTTAAAGGGAAGAGTGGAAGGATGGAGATGTATGTCTGCTGCTCCAGGAACTGGAATTTTGGGATAAGTAGTTGTGTCGTGAGCTAAACTGGGATGGAGATAGAACTGTTGTAGAACTCGAGTACTGTGTCCAGTTTTGGTCACCACAGTACAAGAAGGACATCGAGGTGCTGGAGCGGGTGCAGAGAAGGGCAACAAGGCTTGTGAGGGGTCTGGAAAACATGCCCTATGAAGAGCGGCTGAGGGAACTGGGTTTGTTTAGTCTGGAGAAGAGGAGGCTGAGAGGAGACCTTATTGCCCTCTACAACTACCTAAAAGG
>NW_009735652.1:0-24010 GCF_000703405.1 Apaloderma vittatum | reverse complement strand
GTAGGAAGGGTGGTGCTGGTCTCTTCTCGCTAATTCCTAATGACAGGACAAGGGGAAATGGCCTCAAGTTGCGTCAGGGTAAGTTTAGGTTGGATATTCGGCGGAAGTTCTTTCCTGAACGAGTGGTGAGGCACTGGAACAGGCTGCCCAGGGAGGTGGTGGAGTCACCAACCCTGGAGGTGTTTAAAAAAAAAGTACATCTAGCACTTGAGGCTGTGGTGTAGTGGTTGGGTGTGCTGGGATGAAGGTTGGACTAGATGATCTTCAGAGGTCCCTTCCAACCCCGAACATTCTGTGATTCTGTTGCTTACCGAAGCATTGCCACAAAGCTTGGAGGATGGTTTAGTCAACAGTATTAGGGCTAACCCTTTTTTCTATTTAATTTACTTTCTTTTTCCCCTATTGGATCTTTCTCACTGGTGTGTACAGTAACTTTATCATCTAAAGATCCCTGAGCAGGTGGTGTCTCTTAGCTAGCATAACTACCCAACTTTTCACCATTATTTACTGACAAAAGGGATTTCATTTGGTAACTAAGGCATGATTGATTTTTCTTTGAAAAAATTTTTGTCTGCCTGCCTTGTGTTTTGCAACTGAGCAACATCATGGTACGTTTCGTTTGTCACCAGTGTCAGCAAGCTCTCCTGTGATGCCTGAAATAGTTTCACCAGTTTGAGGCTTAGTGTGACTTGGATGAATAAGTTGCATCTTACAGGGCGGCCAAATGAAAGAAATGTGGATTTGTAAGTCTCCTTGGTGAAAAAGTACATCAACTCCAGATCAGCATTGCTTAACTATGACAACAGCAAAATGAAAAATGTGGGAAAGGTGTTGCTATGCCTTTCAGTTTTGTTTTGTTTTGTGGGGGGTTTTTTCTGCAGAAGCCCTGTTTTGTTAATCTATGGCCAAAAGATTTTGAAAACAGAGTTACATAATGAAGTACGTTGTTTGTTTTTGTGGGTTTTTTTCAAAATAGATCATGATTTCAGTTTGAACAGTATGTGTAGTAGTGTCTTCTCCCAATAAGTGAATTGTGCATTTAACTCTTTTTTTTTTTCTCACAGAGATTTAAGACTAAAACATTCGCTATTCTGTTTTCTCTCAAGCTGAAACTTTTCTTACTTAGAAAAAAATAAGTTAACCTTCTTTAAAATTTATCTTGCAGTTCTTAAAATCTCAAGACATGTATTTCCTTGGACTGTTGTCTTTGCTTGTTTGGCAAAGCGAAGCGTTCAAAACAAATTTTCCGGATGAAACCATTGCGGAGCTTTCTGTGAATGTTTACAACCAGCTGCGAGCTGCGAGAGAAGATGAGAACATTCTTTTCTCCCCTCTGAGCATCGCAATAGCCATGGGAATGGTGGAGCTTGGAGCCCATGGAACCACTTTGAAAGAAATTCGACATTCCTTGGGTTTTGACAGCTTAAAAAATGGTAAGGCCTTTTAATCATGTTTTGCTGTGGGGCTTTTTGTCTTACAGAAACAGATGGCGATGCCTGAGCGCTGCTGGAAGTGGCCTGGTCATGTCCATGGCTTATTAATCAGGAGGTTTCTTGGCATCCTGTTTGATGGCCTGAGCGTGCTGAACCACGCTTCAGCGCATCCTGCGTAAGCCGAGCAATGCAAACACACAGCCCAGGCTTGGGCACCTGGATCATAAGCAGTTGTGGTTAACTGTTGATCTTGTTTTCTGCTTGCAAAATAAGTTTACCTTTGCCTCTACAGTTATAGGAGCATTTTTAGGAGCGTAGTTTTTTAGGGATTGTAATGAAACCTGAAAAGGAAAATAGTAGTTTAACCAATATTGCTTACAAGAAAGTATGGAAATCTTAGTAATTATTAGTAATTCTTTCACACAACTTGTTTGATTCTTGTAGGTAAAACCTTGTAGGTTCTTTAATTCTTTGTTGCTAATATTGTCGGTGTTTCTTGATGTTGATGTTTGAGTTAATTCAGGAAATATCAGCATCTTGGCTGTTTCAGCACAATACGTGATGTGTTCCTGTCAGCTTTTCTGAGAAACGAGATCCATTGCTTTAGCAGAGACCCATAAGACCCAGAAAAGCTCACTGTCCTCTTCATAGGATGGGATGAGTTAAGTCCTGTGCCTGGGTGCAGCGCTGGGCTCTGAGGTACAAGCTCACTCCGTTAGTGCAGGCAACAGGAGCACAGCTGCAAAGGGAGGGGGCATGAGTAAACGGCAAAAAAAGACTTGGAATGGGCAATTTCTGTGAATTTTGATACCAAAACAGTTGGTTTGAAACCTGCGTGACATTTCTTATTTGTACAATGGACCGAGCTTTAAGTCTTTGGTGAAAGGATCTTGGGGAGGAACTTCTGAATACAGTGATGAAGATGCCTTCAGCAGTACCACTGCACAGATGATGTCTCTCTGTGGAGACAACGGCACATACTTAGTTCTACAGTCCGTGTCTAAAACATGGATAAATTAACCCTTAGCTATAGTTGAAGAAGTTATGCAGTTGATTTGAGCTGGACCCGTTCACTTTTCTTGCATGTGAGTGATATTCAGGGGAACTATTCCAATGATTTCTGCTTGGAATGTATCATTTCATTCCATTTTTAAGGGCGCTTTTTTGGTTTATGTTTTTTTTGTTGGGGGGGGATGTTTGTTTTAAATTGGAAATTTCCACTTCAGGTAGACGATGCAACAGTACAAGCTTCCTATATTAAAGCAGAGACTGCTTTAATCCTACTCACTATTCCTCATCACGGGGGTAAATGATTCTGTACTACCCCATGCAGGATCCTGGGAAGTCTGCGGGGAAGTCCTTAGCCTTCAGAACTTGGTGTTCATTTTTCCGTAAACAATTGGCTTTTAGGATGTAACAAAAATTGTGTTCTGATCTAGTTGAGAGGCGTCCCTGCCCACGACAGGGAGCTTGGATTAAATGATCTCCTAAGGTCCCTTCCAGCCCAGGCCATTCTATGATTCTGTGATTTGTGGTGGCAAGACATCCAAGTGTGACTTGTAGGAATAATTTTTTTAATTACTGTTCTGGTGTTGAAAGGATTGCCATCGATAGCTTTGTCTGGTGTGGGAGCTGAATGTCTTGTTAGTTATGCTAATTATAGGTAGTAGAAAAAAATAACTGAATGTCTTGTTAGTTATGCTAATTATAGGTAGTAGAAAAAAATAAGCTCTAAATAATATGTTCTGCCTTCTAGATAGTTCCTACAGTGTGTAGGATTAGAGACAAGTTTATTTTTAAGAAAAGACTTTCCTCTTTTTTCTTTTTTTTCGGCATGCATAAAATGTGTTTATGAACTTCCAGCGGAGAAAAAAGCCCAACATGGATTAACTTTCTTTTCTGAAATACTGAAGCTGTTTTTCTTTCCTCAGGTGAAGAGTTTAGCTTCTTGAAGGACCTTTCTGATATGGCAACTACGGAAGAAAGTCATTATGTTCTGAATATTGCTAACTCTCTCTATGTGCAAAATGGATTTCATATCAGTGACAAATTTTTGCAGTTGGTGAAAAAATACTTCAAAGCTGAAGTAGAGAATATAGATTTCAACCAAAGTGCAGCTGTAGCTACCCACATCAATAAGTGGGTGGAAAATCATACAAATAGTAAGTCCACATGATTCTCTTTCATACGCTTCCTGCAGCAAGTGTTTGCATTTCCAAAGTTATATGGTGTTACTGAATTGTTACCTGGATTTTGATCTGTTCCATTTGATGCTAAAGCATCTTCTTCCATAAAAGAATTCTGGTGTCAAGTGTCAAGTCTTTGTGAAATTGTATTTTTTCTCCTGTCCAGGAGTGATCTATCTTAAGTGATATGAGCCATTGTTAATCATATAGTGGTAACTGTCTAAATGTTTTTTTTTCACCTGTCTTACTATCTTAAAGTAACCCACCACTCACTGAAGGAGCTATTCTAATGGTAGGCATTTTAATAGCATTTTAATACTGATTTTGGTATAAAATTACAAAAGAAAAAGATAAAAATAGTTGTCAACAAAGGACTTACCTGGCCTGTGCTTTGAATGTGTGGAGTATCACTGTTTCTCTGAGAAGCTCGTAGTTACAAGGTACTTGAGAAATAGAATACTAAGGAATACAAAAGATGCATTTGAACCACAAAACCAGACCGTATAATGTAATCTCTGCCAGTGTGAGGGAACCAGATAGCATGTTGAGGGAGGAGTTGATTCTAGGAAGACTGTCAACAGAGTTTCACAACACAGATTTGCAGCAGGGGAGCAAGCAAAAAATTACTGTTGCAGATACGTGTATTCAGATCTGTGTGATGTAGTGCTTCCTTCTCTTGTGGAATCCCAAAGATGTGGCGTTTTCTGCGTAGAATCTCAAGGTATGGGAGTGAAGTTTAGTCTTCTGTTGTGGGGATCAAAGCATCATCTCATTGTAGTTCATCTAGCATGCTCTGCAGGTTGATATTTTCAGAGCAATTCGGCAGGGTCTGGCTCTAGCATCAGTTGCACCATGGTAAATTTGGAGGTTTCAGAATTCCCTGTAAGGAATTAACACAGCCCCATGTAGGCTGATGATTTAAGTATCCATAATGCTTTATGGAAATGTATGGCATCCAAGTGGAAAATCTCCTCATATACCACTTTTATTCCAGTTTGAAAATGGTATTTTTGTTTCCCCAAGGGAAAATGGCAGCTATTATATTCATGATAAATTCTGCCCTTTATCTCAAGCTACAGAAAATAGAGGAGATGTAAGTGATGCAGCAGATTGCAGAGTGTTCTCAGAGAAACAAGGTCTCTGCAGAACAAGTAAAATTAGTATAGGAAAAACAGCAAGTTCTCCTGCTTAGCACCTGCCCCGAGCTGACCGAGCTCGTAACCGTTGCCCTGGAGGGAGCTGTGCAGAGCGAACCAAGGCAGCTGCGAGTCCCTCAGCGTTAGGTTGCGATAGTAACAGTCCCCCAGCCCTGGCTCTGGCCACTCCATCTCATCCTCTGCTGCCTGCCAGCTCTGATGCAGGAGGCTCGTTTTCATGTTAAGAAAGGGGTACAGGACAGGCAGGTTCCCGGTTCCGGCATGTTAGACAGAAAACACAGCCATCAAAAGTCTCTTTGGCCAGAAAAATTCTTTATGTTACATTAATCTGTTAACAAGATGTGGCTGAAAAACATATTGGGAGTATGAGGTACCGAATAGAAATGGAAAAACTGAAAGTGTGCACCTTAGTTTTTCTTTTTTTGGTTCCAACCGCAAAAAATGAGCGTGGCAGCGTCAGTCACATTTCATTTCTGAGAACGTTCTAGATAAAATGAAGTACAAACAGCAAGGCAGAAGCCATGCTGCCCTATGATGCACGCATTTCACACCAGTTAGTGTCATATGCTCTAGAAAGCTGAATTAGTTTGTACTTTAAACCACAGATTAAGAAATAATAATCAGACTGAGGAATGTGTTTATTTTAACACTTTGCATTGCAATGTCAGTTCAAAATAGAAGTGAGCAAGAATACTCTCTGAAGTAGGCTGTAATTCTTCAAGAATAGTGACAAATCTGGTCAGTGCAGCATATTTAACAAACTCAAACGGCTCGCTTTTCAGCAAAATAATTGTAAGATAAGCTAAGGCAGGTAGCAGACTGTATTCTGATGTAAATGACTTCTTTAGAAGCAGGAGCAAAGCAGCTGCCATGCTCATCTGACATACCTCCCATGGATAGAGCAGATGCTAGATGTTTTTCTCTTTTGCTTTTCAAGAGCTAATGTCAGTGGAACAAATGCTGTGAATTTATGTGGGGTTTTTTTATGATTAGTCCTCACTTTGAGGAGGATATTACTGAAGAAGAATGCTTCCTTCCTTCAGAATTAGCCCAGTGAAGTTCCATTGAGTATCCTTATACACTTTAAATTAAGCACTCATTTAAGTGCTTGTTTGGATTGGAGCCAAAGTTTATAGACGTGACCTTAAGATGACGGTGCTGAACTGTATTATAGCACCCGTGTGAACATTCCTTATGTGACCCTTTTTTCATTTGGTTTCATTGTGGGTTATTTTAAGGAGTGATCAAGAAACAGTTGACTAACATGTACTTGATGGAAGGGTTTCCGCACTTACACTGTGATTTAGGTTTACAAAACACTGGCAGTTTAATTTGAGATTTAATGGAACATCTGAATTGGAAATTACACGTTAGCACAGCTTTTTATTTTCCTGCATTTTTCAAGCTGTCTTGAGTTTTTTGATTTAATGCTCAATTTGACATGCAGACTGACAATTGATTTTCTTCTTAGATATGATCAAAGACTTTGTGTCTTCAGAAGATTTTGATGCCCTAACACGTTTGGCTCTCGTCAACGCAATCTACTTTAAAGGCAGTTGGAAATCGCAGTTCAGGCCTGAAAATACCAGAACTTTTTCTTTCACTAAGGATGATGAAAGTGAAGTGCAGATTCCAATGATGTACCAGCAGGGAGAGTTTTATTACGGTGAGTTGGACCTTTAGCTATTTAATGATAGTAACTCTTCCTGTAATAGACTTGTTGCAGCAATATTCATTTGTATTGTTGTCTATTCTTTCACCTAGAATTTAAACTGTCGTGTTTGCCCGATAAAGGGACTCTGATGTCATTTTGTAATGTGTGCACTTGTGTATTATAACTAGTTAGCAATAACTATCTTTTTCTTGATTACTTTTTTTTTAGGTGTGCGTTTGCCTCATGGTGGATCTCAGAGATTTTTATCCATTATATCTAACTTATTTACAATTCTTGAGCTAGTCCTGCTTCTCACTAAAATATTGTGCTATGCTAAATATTAAAACGAGTAACGTTTGCTCGTTACTGTTGTAATGACCTTAGAAAGGTACAATAGGAGTTCTTTGAACAGCAGAACCAACGATGGTTTTTATCTCTAGCTTGATGCTGGATTCTACAGCGTCTAGCATTGGCAGTATTTCACTCAGTCTCATCATAAAAAAATTTCTTCTGAATAAAAACCTGCCTATTTCCACAAAAGTCTTTGCTGCTGTAGCAACTCCTAGACTTTTCTCTGTCTACCTAGTGGAAGTTAAGTAATAGGTTCATAAAGAAGTGTGATTATCTACAAACTGTGTGGTTGTATAAGCTTGTTTTCTTTAAGAAAGCAGACCTAAGCTTCAAATCCCGTGATGAAGAAACCAATATAAATTTTGTTCAGAATAGAATAAAGAAAATATTTCTAATATGTCTTGTTGTTGTGTTTCCTTTTGTAGGAGAGTTCAGTGATGGCTCCAACGAAGCAGGCGGTATCTATCAAGTTCTGGAAATCCCTTATGAGGGAGATGAAATCAGTATGATGATCGCTCTTTCCAGACAAGAAGTTCCACTGGCCACGTTGGAACCACTGGTTAAAGCTTCCTTGATCCATGAATGGGCTAATTCTGTAAAGAAGCAAAAAGTGGAAGTGTATTTGCCAAGGTGAGAATACGCTTCTGTGTCAGCAGAAGGAGAAAGTGCATTCAGATTGATCGGAGTAGCAGAGTAGGTAAAACTTGAACGCCTTGATCAAGCCTGCAGTTATGTCGCACCCACGTCAAGGTTGCTTTGACAAGGAAGCCCAGGGGGTGCGCAGTGCAGACTGATGGCTGTTAGAGCAACACATGAGCGCTGCATTTGCATCCCTTTTGTACGTGAGCTCCAGAAAGGAGAATTTAATCATCAGGAATGTATCCACTCTGGATAAAGTTCAGGGTGTTGCAGAACTCGTTATGGATAGGTTCTTTTTAGACAGGAGCCACAGAAATATTGCAAGTCTGAATTAACAAAAGCTGAAATGTTTCATTTAGGTCCTAATTAGATTTCTGTGTGCTAATTAAAAAAGTTCTATTGGTGTATGTTGTTGTAGATACAGATGGTTCAGTCTTGACAGGTAATTCCAGTCAATGTGTGTCTTTTGTCTTTTTTTCTTGGCTGTAATAAGTGCTGGGTTGTTTGTTTTCCTTAGAGCAATAGAATAACAACGTGTTACCAGGAGGGATGAAACTTCTGTCAGTTGGTTTGTAGGCACAAGTTGTGTGTGCTCAGTGGCATATTTGCTCACATACACCACTTAGTTATCTTCTGTAGAATTCTGTCTCATTTGCCTTCAAATATTTTTCATGCTTGCCCTGCACTTGACTTAGTAACAGAATTGTTTACTACTAAATGTCAGTGATAATGTATAGTTGGTGTGTGATGTCCTTCAAGTGATTCATAATGATTTCATTGAAGTGTTTCTATAACAGTATGGCAGAAGTTTGATGTAGATTACTTCTGCTTTTGTGCCACTGTGCAGCAGGTACAAGGCTGCAGAAGATAAACTCTAGAGAACCCCTTTTAATCATTAAGATAGTTCTTAGTTTTCAGATGACTTGGAGGTTTGAGTGTGTTCCATTTTGCATGTAAAGAGAAGGGCAAGAATCCCTGCAGTTTAGCAGCTTCCTTTCCAAAGGAAAGACCGCTTTGAAGAAGCAAACTGCAGCAATGAAACAAGGGTAGCCAGGGTAAATCAGGTTGAGATGGACTGGTGCTGTCAGCATGCCCTGATTCCAGCCTGACCTGGAACTCTACTTCTCTTTAAGGCTTGGACACTTGGAGTCAGAGTGGTGAGAGAACAGCAGCATTTTGGGGCTTTTTTTCTCTGCCCAATAGTAATAGTTCCTTTCTTTTTTCAGTAGTGTTTCCTTCGAAGAAGCAGGAAGAGCAGCAAAGAGCTGCATTGCAGCTTTTATACAACCTGAGCCTACTTCACACTGTTCTGTCACTTTTATTGGCTTTTCTTTGGAGCTTCAGCCCCCAGGAGCTTTAGTATTAACAGTCCACTAAGATACAGTCGAGGGGTGGTTCTCCAAGGCAATTTCTCCTGTGGGCTTGGGCAAGTGTTATGTAAATGTTATTGAAGAGTAAAATATGAGGATTATTCCATCCCTTAAGCATTCCTTTTATAAGTGGAGCATTTCACAGCCTGTGTGTCAGGTGCAGAAGTTGGACATCTCTCCAAGAATTCCTGGTGTGCAAGGTCCACAGCAGAAGTCTCTCTCTGGTTGTCTGGGGAATCTGTGAAACTAGCTTCCGACTTCAGGCAGCTTAGGTATCTAAAGTTCAATATCTGAATGTCATTAAAAACATGTTCTGTTTATGACTTGGATTAAGTTTATAGGGATAGTTTTGGGGTTGGTTTGCTTTGGACCAAAAGCAGAGACCTCGGGGTTCTCTGTAGCCAGGTTCTCAGATGTGAGTTTGAGACCTAGCCGATGCCTGGTCATAAAATGTCCCTATTTATTCCACCCTCAGGCTAGTGTCATGCCTGCCACTTATCTAAGAACCTCGAAGAACTTGGTAAACACTTGCAAAGTAAGGCTACACAAAGGCAAAACAAGTGCAACCAGGTGCTGGTTACCTTTTGGTATTTTCAGATTATAAAAGATAGCTGTCATGAGCGTGACATTCCATATGGTAATACTGCAGTTTCCTTACAAAAACTCCAAAGATTAATTGCACCCTCCCAAGGTGTTGGGTTTCCCTTAGGGATTCAGAGGTGATCTACAGGATTTTATCAATGCTCTAAATAAACACTTCATAAATATTTTATGCTCTGACTCAGAAAGGCATGTTATGAAATGCGGCCTGCAGGCTCTGTCCTCTGAGAAATTGAAAGCAGCAGTGGAATAAAATTAAATTTTTATATTCTGAAAGATGCTATCCAATTTTAAAGTGAACATTTTTTAAACTTATACATTTGTAATAGGAACTGAATGACTAGCCAAAGCAGAGTTAATCACAGCTTTCCAATTTCTGTCTGCATTATCTGTGTGCAAATGGAATTGTGTATTATTCCTCTTAATAGCAAAGGAGAGATTTGTACAGAATTGTTAAATTATGCTCTCTCATTTTCATTTTCAAATCATTGTTTCCAGTTTAACCCAGACTAGAGTGATCAACATTTTAATCCACTTTTTGCATAGGAGTGAAACAGACCATGAATCTAATTTACAAAGCTGTCTCTCTAACATAAATTATTCGAAGAGCATAGGAGGAACTAGTACCTAGTAACGGTGCTACAGTCTGCAGATCTGCTTTTAAGGATCGTTCCAGTATGCCTAGCTCTCTCTAATGACCTTTTTTGCTTTTTCTTACATATAAAATACCTTAAAAATGCCTTAGAAGCTATTGAAATTATAAGGGTTTTTGTTGATTGTTTTTTGAGGTTTTTTTTAGCTTAAGATTCTTTTTTTTCTCAAAAGAAACCACCCAAAAACCTAAAAACACCCCACCCAAAAAACCCCGAAACAACTCCGAACCCAAAAGCTCCAGACATTCTCTATTTTTTTTAAAATGTGCTCTCTTGAGTCCTCTTTTCCTGAGGACTAGGCTAGTGCTGATTGCTGGTACAATCACAGGAAGGGCATAAACCTGTCCCACTGCAGTACGTACCTGTCCATCTTCTGCAGCCCGAATTCAGCCTTGGATGGAAGGGCCTTGCAGAAAAAGAACCATAACCTGCCTTGCTTCACCTGCTCAGAGCAGCCATATGGGAGGTTTCTGTTTTCTTTTGCTGTTACTGTGGGATTTTTGTTGCTCGATTGTTTGCTTTCAGGCTGTTAAATCCTGCAGGCTCATTCTAGCACCTCAAGATAACCTGGCTGAAGTTCCAACTGAATTACTGGAATTTAGATCACCTGGCAGCTTTGCCTTTTCGGCTGCTTGCTATGTTAAAATAGCGATTCAGATCCTGAGGCACTGTCCTCCAAGAATATTGTTGATTTCAACCAATGGAGCAATTTTCTTTCTTTGCTTTTTGTTCTGCAAAATTTATCATGTTGGAACAAATCTGAATACCTGTCGTTTCTTGCTTTTGCTTATTCAGAACTCTTAACTAATTCTTGAAATTATAGTCTTTGGGATGAATCACACTAGGTTGTAGTTCACTTCTGCTGTATAACTAGAAAGTGTCCAGTAATCTTCCTTGATTCTTTGGATTCTGAGTGCATAAGGACTTCACAAAGAATTCAGCATTTCAGAAGGGCTGCACAGCATTGTAAAAGACGAAGCCATCTTTCTTCTGTCTTGAAAGTCTGTAAAATAGAAGGAAGATGGCCTGATATGGTGTGTTAAAGTTAATGCTCTATACAAAACCTGAAGTTTCAGATACGTAACTAAGGAGACTGTCAATGGCATAAATTCATCATTTTAATCTAAGGCTTGTGCAGGTTTTAAATTTTGTGAAAATACCATAATTCTCTGCTAAACTCTCCGGAGAACTGTTTGTTAGTGTCTCAATCTAATTCTACTTCCTAAACATCTTATTCTGTCCTTTGTTTCAAGTGGGAGAGATCCCAAGATGGTCAATATCCAGGGAAGTATTTTTGTTAAGATACTTAGACTGCGTTCTGCGTGTAGGAAGTAGAGAAGACTTTACAAAAGAACATTGTAAAAATAAATAGGTAACTCCTGTCTTCACTTCTCCTTGACTTGAGCTAGTAGCTGATAGGCAGAGTCACTATCCCTTAACGTCTTTCTGCTCGGTGCTTTCTAAGGTGATCTGGAGAAGCATCTATCCATGAGCGCGTGTGTTGGTGAACCTTCTAGAACTGCTTTAAGTACAGAAGCTCTGCTTAACACACCAGACTTTCTATTCTGGTCCTATGGTGAAAATACCTCATCTTTTCTTCAGTGGCTGTTTCTCAGCCTTCCCTTTGTGGCTTTTAATGCTTGAGTTGCAACTATTTCGTGACTTCTCGTACTGAAGTATTGAAATTTATTACTTTTTTTTCATAGTATTTTTAGCATCAGAAACACCTAAAAGATTGTGGAAGAAAATACAACCATCTGGTTCATTATATGTGACAAACACTGCAAATAACCGTGTGTCAGGGCTAGTGTCATGTAGTTCAGCGTTTCCAAAGGCTGGAGGTACAGCAAATGCCTGGCTCAGGAAGTGAAATTGAATCTCTCTTCTGTGTTCTAGGTTGTCAGCTTTGATTTTGAGTATCTACATCACTGTCCATAAAGAATGCAAAGAAATCCAAATCTGACTGGAGGATGCTCATACTGAATATTTATGCCGGATTGCATAGCCTGAAATTAAATTCTGAAGTGTAAAGCAGCCCTATTATTTTTCAGAAGAGGCTAGTTCTGATGTCAGCTAAAATACTTGAAATATCCTTAATAGCTTATCTGTAACTCTCACCGCTCTTTAGAGCGTGTGAGAGAGGAGGGGAGATTCTGTTTTGAATAGTGACTTAGAGGAGGGTTTTACTATATGACAAAACTAAGAGGGGAGAAGGGAACTAATTAGTTTTATTTTTGTAAAGGGATACTCTCGTATTTATATGGCTAATGTGGTATTTTTCAATCTGCTTTATTTGTCATAAAAAGCAGGAACTTGCTTTTATAGATATTGTGGATACCTTTACTCATCCACCTGCTCAGTATTTGCCTTTCCAGAGGTTTCTTTCAGTCAGGGCTGTAGCCTCTATCCAGTAATTGCTGCTCTCCTTCATGTAGGGATTCTTTAGCAATATAACCAATGGACTTTTCTGCATTTTCTTTTTTTCAGATGCATATTCAGCTGAGGCTTTATGAGTTGGAGTTTTCTTGTTTTGGGGTGTTTTTTTTTCAAAAACATCTCCCAAACCCCTCCCTCAATTAGTATGCAAAAGCATCTTTTGTCATGCTTGCTTTCTGGGTCACAATTCATTGCTTAGCAGATTTCTCTCTAGTGGTCCAGAGACTTATTAATCCCACCTGATTTCCATTTATATCTCACAGTGGGTCTCTGCAGTTGGAAAAAATACTGGTTTGCAGTTATTTTTTTCTATTTGGAGCTCAAATTTTGCTTTTAATGTCAAATTTTGCTTTTTATGCAGACTTCTCTTGCTTCTGTCCTATCCTGATACTCCTTACTGGTTTGACATTGCTAGTTAATAGCTAAATTGTCTTGAAAGCCTGATACATCTAGCACTAACTGTGGTGAAATAAAAGCCAGAAAGGGAAAAGTACAGCACTCTGAAAATTTTATGGAATGCATTTTGACATTCACTTGCCTTTTCTGTTTGTAAGGTAGGTACAGTTGGATGTGTTTTTCGAAACGTAATAATAGGGTTTTACTATAGAAAGAAGTATTTCTGGATTTATTCACTCTGGCTTTATTCAATGTGCACAGACAGGACCTCTGTACTGTTTGACTCTACTTAACTCTGGCATTAGGAGTCAAGTCTCAATTCATCTTTCTTAGGGTTTTTACTGAAGTCCATAAAATAGGTCTGGGCATATGCTACAGTCATGTGGCGAGAATAAAGCTTGTCAGTACTTTTGGAGCCTGGAAGCCAGGGAAACTTGGAGGAAAGGACAACTTGTAAGATTTGCCTCTTAGCTTAAAGCTAAAATTGTGCATAAGGTCTTGAGAGCTCCCTGCCTCTGCAGCTTTTGACCAATCTGTCCACAGCTTTCTAAGCGGAGAAGAGTGCTAAGAGGACACGTTTCTCTTTCCTTTTGGCTATTTCCAGGTTACCTCATATGTGTACCAGCATCTCATTCATTAAGATAACGCTTGCTTTTGGTGGTGGTGGTGGTTTTGGAACAAACGCGGCCACACTGACTGACGTGGAATATGCCAGAACACCATGAAAAGCTTCTTCCAGCACGTAGATCTTTCTTGGTGTCTTCCCAGGACTGCCAAAATAATAAAATCACAAGAGTCATTTCTTGTGCTTTTATTCCAGGCATATCCTGGAATTCATCCGGACACGGTACAGGAACACTTGAGAGATGCCATCAGTGATATATCAATCCTGAACTACCTCCAGATCTTATTTTAACATGTAAAATTCTTCTCAGGGTAATGTCTAATATCTACTCGATCGTAGTTTTTTGGCTTCTAGTGGCGTTTCTGAGTTCATTATGAATGTACATTGTGTATTGGATTTTTCTCATTCTGTGTAAATGTTGTAAGGGAGGAAGATCCACTTAACTCTTCTCCAGTTGTCTTTCGATGGCCCCATCATTCATTTTCAAGCTTCCAAAGTTTGTACATGCTGAGGTATCGTACATCTCAGCTCTTCATCAGCTCTTCTCTGCTCAGAGTTCTGGGCTCTACTTTCTTCAGAAAAGAAAGTGGTTTTTAAATGTGGTTGAGGAAGTTTATTCCTGAAAAAGGAAATTGCATAGAAGCATGTGTTGTTTTATTGGGTTCCAGCACAGGTAAAACACATCACTAAGGACTGCAGCATAATTACAGACTTGTTTCTGACTGAAAGGCTTGCTGGAGGAACTGGAACAGCACCTTGTGGACTATGTATTTTGTGCTGTATGGTTATAACCACCACTGTCAGCATAATGTAAATCACTGATGATTTGTTCGGTCCCTCTATACAGAACCTGTAACTCACTCACAACAAACATTTATAATTACACTCTTGTGGTTGTCTGTAGACTTGGGGTATTTTTGTTATTCTGACATATTTCTTGGTTTCTCCAGCTGTCCAGTCTGCTACTGGCCATACGTAAAGGTCTTGAGTCTTTTTTATCTTACTGACATCGGGCGTAATTTCTATAATGTTTCAAAAGCAGCCTTTGTAAATGAAACAAGCTTTTGCCCCAAATCTTGCCTTCAGGATGAATCTCAGTTTTTTCTTCCAGCAGAGTAACAGCCTAGAACACGGCTTTGCAAGCTAACCCTAAAATCCTGCAAGGTGTTCTGCTCACATGTGCCATTTGTGCTAACAACCCGTTGTTTTCCCTATTCTTTCCTCACAATCAAAACCCAATTAAAGTTTTGCCACCAGAGTAATTAGAAGCTGAGTCAGAAGTGCTTCATATTGCTGTTCGTAAATGCTGGTCTTACACAGCCTAAATAAAAATGGAGTATCTTCCTTGCTCTCCTTCTTTTCCAACAGCTGTCTTTTGAAGTTTGTCCTGTCCTTTGCCTTATTTGATATTCTATTCTAGTATGTGTACAATTAAATTCAGTTTTTATAGTAAAGCTTTTGTATAAGAGGTAAGCATTTATATTAGCTCCCGCATAATTTTGCACTGAGGTTTTATGGTCAGGGACTGTACATACCATTAGCATATTTCTGATTGCTTCTGCATTAGAAAAAAAAATCCAGCTGCGAGACTGAACTAATTTGTTGATAAACATTTTTGTATAAGCCAAATCTCCTACTTTGCATTATTTACCTCGGTATTACAGTTGTCAGCACTTAAAAATTTTAACCTTCTAGTAACAAGAAGTACTGCTCACATCTGGGCTTTCTGTAATTTTCTGTTGCGTTCTCTAGGTTCACTGTAGAGCAGGAAATTGATCTGAAGGATGTCTGGAGAGGTCTGGGAGTCACAGAGCTGTTCAGGAGTAGTGCGGACCTCACTGCAATGTCTGGTAAGAGGTTCTTGTACTGACTCTCAGGGTATTTCAGGAAGTACTAAAATCACCTAAGGATAACCAACAAACTCTTCAAATTGTTTTTTATTTAAAAAAAAAAAAAAGCGCCTTGTAGTAATTCCTTGAATTTTTGTGATTTTTATGTAACGTAAGAATGTGCTCACTGTTGGGGCGGGGGAGAAATCCATCAGGGGGTGTGGGTGTGTGTGGGCTTGGGGGATTTTTGACCTGGGAATGTTCCCTCCAAGTATTTCAGAATTGGATCTCAATAGGAATGTAGAGAAAGCATTAATGCTGTGCAAGAGACGGATCCACGTTAGAGCAATATATGGCTTCAGTGCCTTCGTGGCAAATGGGATTTGCACAAGGGGGTCGTCAGCTTTTATCTCCTGAGGCTATTTGTTCACGGCATTGAGCGTTAAAGCTACTGTACCGTGGGCATCTCCCCAGATACTGGCTTTATAGGAGCAGGGAAAGAAAGAGTTCCGAGATAAAAGCAATTTAGTCACCTGTGCTGTTGCCTATTTCAAGAGGTTGCTGACACTTCATTTTCAGAAGTTAGTCACACTTAGAAATGCAGGTGGAAATGAGATATATTTATGCTTTTAATACCTCCTGGAAGGCAGCGCAAAAGGTAGTTGTTTAAATTTTGCGTAGCAGAAGTAGCCACACAGTGGTGTATTTACAGTGGTCTGTCTAGACCTGAATTTTGGCAAACCCGCCTGTTCTCTATCTGGAAGCACAGACAGTGTGAAATCACTGTCATTGTGCTCATAATTCATGCTTATATACTGCTCCCTGGTTATTTCTTAGCTCTGTGGGTTACTGCCTAATCAGCCAGATAGATTCTCAACTGATGGGAAATATCTGCTCTTAATTGTCTGTCTCTGGAAGCAATAACACCACCAATGGTGATGAACCTTCCCTTAAAATTTACAGCAGAAATGTTTGTGATATTCATATCCTTTTTTGCTTTGGCCAAATTTGAAATATTGGTCATAGTGCATCATGTAGCTTATTCTACTGTTTTGCTACTTCTGCTTTTCCAGTGAAATTGTGGTAAAAGCTAGAGTTAGCTGATGTGAAAAGAATTTAAATAAATGAAATATCCTTTTTTAAAGAAATACCATTTTACTGAAGAAAAACCTTCAGTTTCCCTGTCACCCCAAAGAAAAGTAAGCTTTCCAGTAAATTCTGGTCTATATATAGAAAAGTACTTACCTGAGGAAAAGTACTAAGGAGAATGGAAGATGCGCAGGGGAAATTGAACCACAAAAGCAGCGCTTGGCTCTTGTTTAATTTAAGATCCACCTATATTTTGGAGAATAATTTGGTAGTTGAGAGGTCAGCAGAAAGCTTGGAACGTGCCTGTATTTTAATCCATGTGACTAACGATTTGTTTAAAGTTCTGTATTTTTTGAAAATTGTACAGTACAAAATCAAAATACCATGTTTTGCATAACTGAGTTAACTCCTCTGCCATTTAAAGATCAACTTGTTTATTAAGTAATGTAGAGCAGCATATAGAGAGAATTCATGAGCTTTACTGCAGCTTTCTTTTCACTTAAGAGGATATGTGCCACCAGGTGATGAGAAGCTCATTAATAAATTAAGAAAATGATTTTGAAGTAATGTCTTTAATGAAAACCCCACTGTTGATGCTATGCAAATGAAATTTTAAGTAATTAAAATACAGAATGTGTTTCCTATTTCTGATTTTCACAGTGTAAAATAGGGAGGAGGAAGGGGGGGGAAAAAAGTCATGAAGCAAAATATTAAATATTGAAGGCTTTTATAAATGCCCGAATTAGTATTTCACGTAACAAGGAAGTTGAAGCCAGAAGTTTACATGTATCTCAGTGTCAGCCCTCTGGTGGAAAATTTGGCCTTAAATGTGAATATTTGAACAAAATGTGAGACTTGAGTCTTTTAATTTCTGAAGATAGAAATAATAAAAGAAATCTAAGGAGATTTTTGAGAAATTCTATTTTATGTTTAAAAATACTCTCTTCCCCCTCTTGTATTGTTCTTGCTTTTGGCTTTTTTGTCAAGGAAAGCCTTCTGCAATTTCAGCACCGGCCCTAATCCTGTGATCAGGTCCAGGCAGAGGTTGTTGAATTCAGTGAAAACATCTATGTGGGCTTAGTGGATATAAATCAAATTGCAGGATTAGAGACTTATTTTTTCAATGTTTAGAATTTTTCTTTGCTTTTTGGACTCAATCTGAAAAATGGGAATAGGCAATTCAGTTTTACCTTCTGGGATGTCTGGATTGTGAGCAACTAAAGAGAAAGTATGTAACTCTCTTGCAGAAATGAAGTTTGTTGTCAGTTAGCACAGGTGAGTAGGAGGACGTTGCTATTTGGTTGTCTAGTTGCATGTATTCTGACTCTCACTTTAAGCAAAAGACTTTGACAGCTTTTATTCGCATCTCTGATTCCATCAGGTGTTCAAAACACTCTTGAAACAACTTCTGGTATTCAGGATTTTATAATTTACACAGCACATAAACTTGTTACTTGAGTATTTTGACACCACTTAAAATTCCCCTTCTCTTTCAAATGATTATAATATTTCTTATTGTTGTGTGATGCCTGAAATGGCAACTGCTTTTAATCTCGAGGTGACCTGCACTTCAGGGAGTAGTGAAGTGAGCTTAATGATTTACTTTCACAATATAAAGTAGTTAGAAGACCATCAGTCCAGTAAATCGCTCTTCGAAACCTTGACTGAGGTGTAGGTATAATTTTTTGGGGACTACCTAAGCTGGAAAGGCCAATAAACCTACACGCTGTTTTAAAATGAAACTTGCAGAAGAACGGGTTGGCAGCCGTGAGTAGGAGTTTGCAAGCATATGGAGTGTAATGAGAGACGAAGTGGGATGCTAACAGAGTCACGTACACTAGAAGTAAGCTCTGCTTTACTCCCACACATTAATGGGCATCCAGGCTGGGGTCCTGCAGAAAGCTTAAACTCAGATACCGAATCTCCGTGGGACTTTTCCGAGATGCCAAGGGCCAAATCATGTTGGTTCTTAAGAAAATCCAGATTTTAAGAAGCCACTAGGGAAAAAAATACCTGACAGTAGATCCTCAGGTAAGCTTCACCTCATCCACAGAGAAAGCCATAAAGGCAAGATGTGTAATAATGATGTGTATGGCATCGCAGCGTTGCAGTCAGGGGTTTGACAGTCACAAAACAGAGTAAAGAGCAGGCTGCCTGACCAACCGGTGACAGCATTCCATATGAAAATAGAATCGTTCGCTTGGGGAAGAGATGAATGAGAGGGATGTAATAGTGGCAATATGAAAAGAAGGGTCTAGAGAAAGTAAATTGAGATGTGGAATTGCTCTTTTCACCGTCCGAGGGCAAAGATATCCAATGAGGTGAAAGGCAACAAATTGAAACTAGGTACAAAGTATTTCTGATATAGAAAACTTTACCACAGAGCTATTTGCTGGGTGTTCTTTGAGGTCATGAGATTGGTAGGATTAAAAAAAATGCTTCAGAGCAATCAAAACTCTCTATACTACATCGAATGAAGGCATTTATATATTCCATGGGTTAGAAACTTTGTGTTAACAGTCAAGGAGGCAAAGCTGTGAGAATTGTGCTTAGTCTTGAGGTAAGTAGATGTCGTACGTGCCGTGTTTTAAAGTAACATGGTGGAAACCTTATCCTGGATTTCAGGGCAGCATTACTGGAGGCTTCCAACTGAAGCCTGGAACTAGTACAAGATTTTGCTGTCCAGTCCATGTTTTATTATGTGGAATCCCAAAGGGGATGATCTGGGACTTTTGTTGGTGAGGTTTCAGTTAAGTGCGTGAACTAGGAATTTAACTTCAGTTCGGAGTGTATGTAGCAATAATGAGATCTGCTGGGGAGAGACATTTTAAACTGCTGTCTCCTGTGATTTTGGCTTCCCATTGGTATTAGAGCTAGTGACTGTCGTCGTGAGAGCCAAAATAAATGGGTAACATTTAGATGAATAGTCCCAAGCTTTCCCTCGTTAGTCAGCCTTCAACTAGAATTTCAGTGTGGTTTGGGTTTTTTTGTGAAGGATCAGAAATGCAAGATGGCGTAGCTGTCTCACTGGAGTGGTTAGATTAGATTTTTATGGTTGTGTATCTCCCTGTTGAGAAAGCTTTTATTCCTTTCTTAACTGCCTGTTGTGCTCTGTCATTACTGTGGATTTTATGCAGGTACAATAAATGTATATCTAATCCTCGTTATGTCTTACCGATGAAACGTAGTTAAACAGAATAAATGGTGTTATGTGTCTTGCTTCATGCGAGGTGCTGAGTATTCCAATAGGTCTGATATTTAGCCACTGAAGAAAAATAATGAAACATCCACTGGCTTAAGCAGGAGTAGGCTTGGACCAAAATTAAAATACTAAGCTGGAAAAGAAACAAGACTGAAAAAAGCTAGTTCCATGGTGGGTTTTGCAATAGGTATTTATCTTCAGCGTCTTTTAAATATAATGACAAGAGGAAAGAAAATACTTCAAGAATGTTATTTCTGCGTTAGGTACAATATGGGCTTCATCCATGAAAACGAGGTATTTGCTGTGTAATATCAGAACCGTTTTTCCCAAGAGTTGCATTTAAAAATCTTGTGTTCAAGGATTGCCTTTTACACTGGTTCTCTAGGCAGTGCCATACTATTTTAATATCCGTTGTGTAGGAGAGCACTACGAATTTAAGTGAGCTAAATGGTGCTATTAAATCTATTGGCAGAAGATATTTTAATGCCACTCCTGTGCACAGAGCTCTTCCTGCTTCATATAGAAGGTGGATAATGGTATCGGGGGTTTTGGCAGTGTTTGTTTTGGGTTTTTTTAAATACTTGATTCTTAGTGTTGAGACACTTGAAATATGTTTCCTTTTCCTCTTCAGATAACAAGGAACTTTTCCTTGCAAAGGCATTTCACAAGGCATTTCTAGAAGTTAATGAGGAAGGATCAGAAGCTGCTGCTGCCTCAGGTACCTGACTGAAAAGCAGAACTAAATCAAATGTCTGGTTATTCTGTGTTAATTAATTTTTAAAAACTGACTTGCTGAACAGCTAGGAAAGCTAAATAGTGTGTAGCATGAAACCACAGCATAGCAAGTGCGCTGCTTTTCAGAAGAGAATTCTGGAAGCCAACAATGTTAGCTTTTTTTTTTTTTAAATCGATGTGTTTCACAAAGAATTTTGAGCATCCTGTGGAAAGCCTCTTCTTCCTTATTTTGCTTCTGATTGTCAAGAGAATACAACCTACGATTTATATTTTCTTCATGAAACTTAAGCATTCATACTTTTTTAATCTGCTAATTGAGATGGTCAGAGGCATTTGATCCAGAATGGTTAGAAGGAGTTGAGAGTTGTTGCAATTGCTTTTTCTTAAGCTCTTGTATAGAAATACAAGATCTAGGAGATCCTGCTTTGGCAGGAGGGTTGGACTAGATGATCTCTAGAGGTCCCTCCCAACACCTAATAACATTCTATGGTTTTCCGTTTAGCACCTGATAGAATCACAGCTGGCCCCTTCTAATGCTAGGAGGCCACATGGTGGGTTTACATGGTTGTCAGGGGCTTTTGGTGAAAAGAAGTCGTGCTAGTTGCCCATATGTATTGGTAGGTGGTTTCTAAATGCCTCTTTTTGTACTAGTCCTTGAAGAAAGGAAAGATTGATTCCCTGGTCATGAATATCAGTAACTGGATTGAATTGTAGTACTGACATGGACTGACCTGTGAATCTTTATTGACAGTGCAGTGAAAATGTAAAAGTAAAAGAAACATTGGGAAATTAAATAATGTTCTGGAGAAATCCATGCATCTCCAAAAAAAATAATCACAGGGAGCCAATTTCTGCCTAATTCCCAGTTAATTTTACTTTCAACCTCAGCATTATTTAAAGACTCAAGCTAAAAGCTGCAAGATCAGCCCACTTTGTTGTTGCATATTTACTCTCAGCTTGCAGGCTTGGGGCTGTTTAAAACAGGTCAGCAGTGCTGCCTAACGTAATGCATTTTTTTCCACAAGTGAGCGGGAGTCATAACTCCTTGTAAAGTTCCGGATCCTAAAATTTATAAGCTGCTCCCTCAGCCTGGGAAATTGTGCCATTCTCCACTGTTAATCATTCCGAAAGCATAAATAGATATGCAATTACTCTGTAGGTCTCTCTGATTTTTCAGTTAGTTTTTTCATGCTATTTCTTGGTGACACTCAGTGCTGAGAGTGGGGAACTTAAGTTTCTGCTCACGAGCTTTGCAAGTATCTCTCATGGAGAGCAGAACGTGCAGTGATATTTAACAAGTTGCCTGTGTTCTTTTTCCTTTAGGAATGATAGCCATCAGCAGAATGGCAGTGCTGTATCCCCAAGTTATAGTTGACCATCCGTTTTTCTTTTTGGTCCGAAACAGAAGAACAGGTGAGAACACTGCAGATTCTTCTGCATTTTTCACACTCCAGCATCAAGGATACAGAAGAAAATTACGTGTTTTGATCAGTGAAGTGGCCTTGTATTATGAGTTTTCCCTTATTTGTCTTAGACTACCTAATATTGAAAGACTGATCTTGTTTGTGTCCTCTTAATGCTTCTCCAAGACAGACACAAAATCTTGACATAATCCTGGAAAATCTTCACAATTACATGATTAAAAACCCTGGGGAAGAAAAATTCCCCATTTTTCTTCAGAGAACACAGTGTTGCTGCCCTGAATATCCATAATTGTTGCATTTTGTAAGAGCTTGGCTGTAGTAAGACCAGTGAGATGCGTTCCTGGTACCAAATGATTTGCATAATGGACAGATATTATGGCTATGAATAATTCCATAGTGCTCTTGAAGTGTTCTG
This sequence comes from Apaloderma vittatum, assembly GCF_000703405.1. Lineage (NCBI taxonomy): Eukaryota > Metazoa > Chordata > Aves > Trogoniformes > Trogonidae > Apaloderma > Apaloderma vittatum. The sequence goes on along the minus strand of NW_009735652.1, from coordinate 1,816 downwards.
TGGCAGGCAAGGGATGAGAACAGCACTCGCCAGCAAAATGGACAATGCTTAAGTAATTCCTTAGTCTCATATTTGTAATTTGTCTTAATGATGTGGCTGTGACTGGATGACAAGACATTGCTATGACCTTCCTGGAGGTCTGTGTGTTGCGGTATCTTGCGTGTTCTGCAAGCAGACTCTGGTGGGTTTGGTTTGGCAGGTCCCTTCTGCATTTGAGATCCTCATCATAGGTATCCATGTTTATTAAACTATTTAGATGGCAAAAATGCCGACTGCAGAGCTACATAGCAGTGATAGCAACTCTTAAGAGTTGGATGTTTTTTTTGACTAAAACTAAATTGACTATCCTTGCTGTTGTAATGTAATTAGGCAAAGAATGTGTCTGGAGGACAGTATCTGCCCTTTTGCTCATTCAGAATACAAAAATCTCCCACAAAAGAAAAGTTTAAATCAGGACAGAGTAGAGCTTGGTAGCTTTGGGGCTGTTCTTAATGTTGCATGTAGAAAGAGGAATTGCCAACAATTATAGTTAAAGCCTCAAAGCTTGTTACTAATCTAGAAATTTAAGGTTAGAATCATTTTGAAAAAAACTCGTTATGGTTAATCTTCTCAAGAATACCCAGAAGTGCTTGTGATTGATTACTGTATTTAAACAGGTCAGATAGAAACATATAAAATAGGAAAGATTAAAATGATGATTAAATAGCATAGGGGATCAGTATTCATATAGACAATTCCTTGTTGTGGATTGCATGCTTTAATGTGGAGTAAATCTGTGAACTCAAAGTATCTATCTATTAATAATCGTTAACTAATTCTATGAGGAAATTTGTCCAGCAGTTCAGGCACGTTGAGGGCTGGAAGTGATCGCGAGGGTTACCATGATGAGCTGCTCACTCTTCAGTTAAGTTTAGCTGCTACCTTTGAAGCCCTCGACCCTAGAAACCAGTCCTTTGTTGTCACCACTTGGCATCAGGGACAGTACTTCCCAGGCCTTCATGAGAACCATGGAAATGAAAGCGAACCTTTGTGTTGATTTGTGGTGGGTTTTCAGTCAAGCCTTTCGAATAACCAGAGGGGCACTGAAATACAGAAGATTTCCCTGTTCTTGTCTGTCCGTTCTGAATACAAAGAGATCCTCTTCTCTGGGACTATTGACCCATTTCCTTTGGTTACCAGGTTCTCCAAGACATATTTTCCTATAACCATTGCACACCATGTGCTTTACAACTTATTATTGGAATGCATCATCTTGTAACCTCAGCTCTTCCTTTTGCTTCTAACACTTTCCCTTCCCACTTCTTCACCAGGAACCGTGTTATTCATGGGACGGGTAATGCACCCTGAAGCAATGAATACAAGTGGCCATGACTTTGAAGAGCTTTAACTGCCACCAGCTACCAAAACAGAGGAGATAAGCACATAAAGTTTGAAGTTAATATATTTAAGGTTTGCTGTGTTTTCCCCCAAGATATTGTTTAAAATGCTTTCAGATCTAACTGTGTGCAAGTCAGTTCCCAGAGGAAAGCTTACAGTATTAAAGTTAATGGTTCTGTTTTTGTCATTGTGATTGCCGTGTCCTTAAAATAAAGTTGTGTATATGTCAACAACTGTTTCTTGTTCTAGTGAATTGTAAAGCAAAAAAAATCCATTATTCATAATTTTTTTTTACAGTCCAAAGACTGACTTGATCAATCAGACAGGAGTGGAATGTGTGTGAATAATGCAAATGGCAAACCTTAATGATAATTTATTGAGTTGAAGAACTACAGCTGGAAAATGTGATCTGTTCCTGTAAAAGTAGTAAACAGACTGC
>NW_009735651.1:0-225 GCF_000703405.1 Apaloderma vittatum | reverse complement strand
TGTAGTGGTTAGGTATGCTGGGATGAAGGTTGGACTAGATGATCTTCAGAGGTCCCTTCCAACCCCTAACATTCTGTGATTCTGTGATTCTGTGATTTACAGTTGGATTCTGACCTTTTCAGGAGGGATATCTCACACAACTGCAGTGCCACAATTGATGGCTACAAGCTCTGCAGGATGGATAGATGGGGATTGAGATTTGGTGGAGGGGCCTTGTAGGTTAGA
>NW_009735650.1:4210-4902 GCF_000703405.1 Apaloderma vittatum | reverse complement strand
AGCCACTTCAGCTGCTGGAGCTGCTCTTCATAGTTTTTGCCCATCTCCTGGACAGACACCCTGCAGGACAGGGGGAAGAAACCCACCACGGGCTGTTACAACCCAGTACTTCTGATGGCTGACTGGTCCTTGCACCCTGTTGCCAAAGCGTTCCCTGGTTCCTTTGCTGAGACTGGAGGTACTAACCCCATGGGGGTGCCACTCTCACCTCTGCAGCTCTCGCAGCCTCTCCATCTCCAGCATGTGGTGCTGCTCCAGTATGGCCAGGCACTGCTGATGCTGTGCCAGGAGGTCTGCCCGCGCCTGCTCTGCATCCCAGCTCTCTGAGAGCAGCTGAGCCGCCAGCTCCTCCTCCTGCTGCAGCCTCTCCTCCTGCTGCCTGTAGGTCTCCTCCAACACCTTCACCTGGCTCCTGCCCAGAGAGGTCACAGCAAAGAAGCAGCGTTGCTTGCATGGCAACACTTGGGACTCTCCACCCAAAGTGCATGCAGGGATTTAGGAGCCAGTGCGTGTCGTCCTGTGCGTGGGGAAACGTGCAGCATCTCTGCAGTCTGAGCCTGGAGCCCTCCTGCTGTTGCCCAGCGTGGTGCTCTGCTTCCGGACGTGGTGGCAATGGGACTGGCCCCTCCTCCTCGGCACCCATGGGACAGCGTTGGTGACAGTGGACCCCCGCCCCGGCTCCCCCAGGGGGC
>NW_009735650.1:3610-4116 GCF_000703405.1 Apaloderma vittatum | reverse complement strand
GGGGCAGATGGAGGGGGCTCTAGCCAAGGACATCAGAGAGGAGTGGAGCACAGGCGACAGCCTGGTACCTGTGTGTGCTCTCGAGGAGATCCAGGTCCTCCTGGTGCTGCTGCTGGAGACTCTCCAGCAACAGTTCGTCCTGTGTCCGCTCCAGCTCCAGAGTCTGGACCTGCCAGGCACCAGGGAGGTCGTTGTGTCACCCCAGGAACAGAGCTCCCGCAGCAGCACTTGGTGGCTGGAGGCATTCCCGGACAAAGAGAGTTCTCCTCCCTCCCCTGTCACCCTGATGCTGTTTGCAGTGGATATGGCCCCTTCTCCCTCCCCTGGGTCCACCTGTGGTCCTACACCCAGCAGGCGATGGGGCTCACCCTGCTTTCCAGCTCTGCCACACAGGCCTGGATGCTGAGCAGCACTGCCCGACAGCCTGATGAGTCTTCAGAGAGCTGGGCTGCGGGAGTTCCCAGCCTCCTCTCATGCAGCAAGCTCAGGGCTGGGGACCGTGCCTA
>NW_009735650.1:1177-3478 GCF_000703405.1 Apaloderma vittatum | reverse complement strand
CACACAGGGATGCTCTCAGGGAGGTAAAGCCTTGGGGAGAACATCTGCTCCTAGCCTGGCAATGCTGATCCATCCTCAGCCCACTGCAGTCCCTCCTCTCCCCTTCTCCAGCCCACGCCCACTGCCAGCCTGAGTCCCTTCTCTCCAGGTGACATTTGGCAGCCCCTACCCCAGAGAGAAGCATGTTGGGCTCTTCCTTCTCTGGGGATAGACTCAAGGACAAGACCATGAGTCCTCTGGGAGACAGGGTGTGTCCTGCCACCGGGACACAGCGAGATGAGAAACGAGGGCTTCAATGACCAAGCAAGAGCTGCCCTCTCTGGCAGAGGCTCTGATTCCTCTTCAGCTGTCTAGAAACAATCCCAGAGCAACCTCACTGCTGCCACACTGAAGAAAAAGTCCTTTATCAACTGGAGCCTCTGTTGTCTAATTATTGGAATATACAGATGCCTGGAGAACTATGTCAATGCTGCTCAGGCAACACAGGGCTGGAAATGCACATAATCTATAAAGCACCCACAACACACACGCTTTGGCCTGATAAATACAAATAGTGGCATCTTGGGGCTCTCCAAACACTTTGCCTCCAGAAACACAGCCTCCCAAAGATGCAAAGCGCGGCACATCCCTCCTCCTGCTGAGGGAGCTAAGCTGGATGTGAGCAAGTCGCAGGGCAAAGGCTGCGATCATCACCCCGACCCCATACACCCTGCGGACATGGGACCTACCTGAGCGAGTGGGGCAAGGCCCTGCGTCACCTGCTCTCCCAGCAACAGGGCTGTGGGCACTGAAAATTGAACAAGGCCGTGATTCAGCTATGGCAATGGGAACCATCCCCCCTGAAGGATGGAGGTCTGGGTCTCCTGGGTGGAGTGAGAAGGATGCTGTGCTGCTCTGGCAGCTGGGGATGCAGAGTCAGACAGGCTTGTCCATAAACACACCCCTACCCTGCCCCAGGCACAAGTCAGCTGTGCAGGGTAAGTTTGGGGTCATGAAGCCAGGACACGGGGATGACAGGATCCTGCAGCCTGGCAGCCCTCTCCAGCAATGCCTGCTCAAAGCCTCGGCACCATTCATGTGGCCAAGGGCAAGGCTGTGGGTCCTGCCTTTTTTCTTTTTTTTTTTTTTTTTCCTCTATCCCAGGGCAGAGGGACCCTCTCCGGATACTGATTCCCAAAACCGTACAACCACATGGAACGCACCCAGGGCACTGGTGTGTCTGGAGGGATCCGCCTTTGCAGCCTCCGACAGGTGCACTGAGGCTCATTTCACGGTGCTGAGCCAGGGAACCGGCTGCCTGTGTGGGCACAGAGACACATGTGATGCACAGCGGCGTCACAGCTCTGGGAGAGGCACACACAGAGACAGTTTCCTGCTCGGCATTTCTTGACATTTCAAGCCTAGCTGCCCCACTGTGATAAAATAGGCAAGAGCTTGATGGTCCTTCTGAGCTGCCCTCCCTCCCAGTTACAGAGGTCCGAGACCAAAGCGAGGACTGCTGACTGCCAGCTCTCTCCATTCCCCAACCTCATCCACAGAGCTGCTTTCTGCAGGAAGTCTCACCCACGGAGCACGACAGAAACACGAAGAAGGCCTTACCCAGAGCCCTCTGCACTCGCTTCCTTGTCCTGCAGGGCAGCTGTGGAGGCGGCTAGTTGGCTGCAAGGAAGAAAAATCTTACGTGGGAAAGCCAAGAAGGCAATGAAAGACAAGATCCTTTCTCCCAACACCAGCTCCTGCCTTTGAGGTGAACGGCTCTGACCCACTCAGCTGCGGCAGGATTCCTTTTGGCTGCAGAGGCAGTAAAGACACCTCAAAGCCTCCGTCATCAGTGCTCCTCCCTGCTGCAGCCACCACCTCCCCCTGGGCAGCAGCCCCAAATAACACAGCCCTGCCCATGGCACACGGCTGTTCAGCCTGCAATTCCCTTCTGAGACCCATTTGAACGGCACAAGTCTGAACCTGCACCCGGGTAAACCCAGCTGGAGCAGGTGGTTTGCCTGTAACTAGGAGGAATGAAGGGGAACGAAGGCAGCAACCAAGAGCATGGTGGGAGCTCGTGGGCATGTGCTGGTGCAGGACAGCTCCATGGGACCTGGGGCGCTGTGTGCAATCTTGGCCACAACTGGAAGGAGAGCCCTGAGGCGTGATGGGACTGTGAGCTGGAGCAGTGGGAGAAACCCCCACGTTATTGCCCCAACCCGAGACAAGACAGTGCTAAAACTGATTCCTTAACCCTAAGCTGAGGGTTTCCAAGAGCTCCTTTTGCAGCAGCTACTCGCGGAGCCGACGGGGGCCCCT
>NW_009735650.1:0-201 GCF_000703405.1 Apaloderma vittatum | reverse complement strand
CTTCTCACCCTCCCAAGCCCACCCTGTCAGCTCTGCAGACCTTCCCAGCATCCCTGGCTGTGCTCACCTGGCTGCTTTTGGTACTTCTGATCCTGTTTGAAGTCCCTCCGCTCTCCGCTCTGTGGCTGTTCCAGGAGTTTGGCTGCGGAGCCTCGTCCCAGCAGCTCATCCAGCTTGGAGCGGGCTGGCCGGAGCTCCTCT
>NW_009735649.1:25355-42441 GCF_000703405.1 Apaloderma vittatum | reverse complement strand
AACACAGTCTTTTCTTCAGCAAGGTTGAGACGAACGTTTTTAACACAGTCTCTTACAATGTTTCATATTTAGTGGCATGTATCACAATGTAGATTGGAATATATATGTATGTGTGATAATCCCTATACAGCAACAGGTTTCTTTTCTAAAACTGTACTTTTTGAAGAATATCCATTCAAATGACATAAACATTTTCTCTTCCTCAGCTGAGAAACACTAGCATTTTTTTGGGAAATGGAAGGTTGTTTAATTTGTATCTGCCTATTTTTTGCCAAATCCATCTACAATCTGGATGCACATATTGTCAGAGATTCAGATTATGACTTGAATTCAGGAGGAAAAAAGTGTCATTTTATACATAGAAAAGACATGCTGTAGTGGGAAAGTATTAACAGTAAACTTTACTAAAAAATCATTGTCATCCAGCTAGTGATTTATTTACATAGTAAATAAGGACATCCATAGGCATATAACAGAATGAACTAAATAATACTCTACCTTCTCTTGTTCTTTTCCAGTGTGCTATAAAGTTAAAGATGCTTGGCAGGAAAAAAAGATGATGATAAGACTTTAGCAGCAGAAAAAACATGATAATTAAAGTTTAGCAGCCACAAATAGACCTTTTTTAGAAAGAGAATAATTTTACTATATCCAGAATTTTAAATTAAGACATGATAGTATTGGCATAATGGATGATTAACAAGTGGGTTATACTTGTAGGTGCTTTACTTTCACAGTATCTAGGCAGTCACTTTGCCATAATTAACCAACAAAATTGACAAAAAAGGACCTACAGCTAAATGACTATGCCATCTGTACAGTTGCAGACGTTCTCTTTCTTTGCTATTAACAGGTCTTCATGATTGCCAGATGTTAAGGGTTTGAGTCTGCGAGGTTTCTTTGTAGCAGGGTTAGGGCTGTGATTGATGGCTCCCTTTGAAACTTCCAAAGTCTCTCTAGCCCATGTTAAAAGTCAGATTCACCTCTGGCCAAGGCCAGGCCAATCAACACCTGCAGTCAAGGTATTTAAGAAGGGAAACCTGTTGGGTCTGTGTCTCTGACTTTCTGCCCTTTTCTATTGGGAAGTTTTTCTGTTTGGAGGAGATGGAGGTGAGAGGAATACAAAAGAGAGAAACAGGTAAGGAAAGCGGGGAGAAAGGTACCAGAGCAGAGCATTTCCCTGGAGTCCTGTAGTGAGTGAGATGGCTAGCTCAGTCAGTTGAGCGTGGCGCTAACAACGAGAAGGTCACAGGTACGATTCCCATTCGGTCCCCATGTGTTGCCTGATCTAGTCAACAGGTGGCGACCCTGGTGACAAGGAGGCTGGATTAAAATGATCTCTAAGGTCCCTTCCAGCCTAGGTCATAGGTAGAATCCTGAAAGATAATCTGATAATATATGAAACAAGACAACAAGGCACACAATATTTTTAAAATGCTGTTATGGGATGCATTTTTTGGTTTCTTTTCAATATTATGCCTCAGTACTCAATCTCCAATGAAATGCTGACTTCTGAGAGAATAAGAAACTTCTGGTTGAAGCCTAACAGCACAAAAATATGTGGGAGAACCTTAACAGGTGCAATTATCTACAGTTGTCAGCTTACTCTCCAACACATCAGATATGACTGTTTCAAGTACTTGAGCCTAAAGCAGTGGTAGTTGATTTTAAGCTGCCATAGGATCAAGTTGAAAAAAAACTTAACTTTCTGTCTTCTTGTGGTCTTTGCTTAGCAGACAATATAAATATCTGTGTGGGTGCTGAAGAGAAGTGCTGAACAAATAATGGATTTTTCAGTTCACTGGAGTGTCTCAAAACAACAAAATATTTCCAGCAATACTTGAAATGATTTTTTTTCCTCTAAATCTGAGGTGAAACAGAAAGTAAAAGAAACTGATTTAACAACACTACTTGTTTTATCGAAAACTGAAGTCATTTCTCTAGATTCTGAATTTATTTAAATGCTTAAAATAATATTATTTCAGATTTTTTTTACATAGTATTAAAAAAGTAGCTTCAGTATTTTGGTGGACAGAAGGGAACAAATTACAAATGAGACACAATGTTTGTTTAAAGACATATAACACACACATGAAACATCACCTAAAGATTTTTCAAAAATACGTCAAATCAGTTTCGTGGTTCTGTTCTGCGCAGTTGTCATGCTAAATTCACTTAGTGTATTATTTGTATATACTTCCTATATTAAAATATGTAATAAAAAAACAAATACTTAATAAACATTATATCCATTTTTAACCATTTCATTCTGAGGTCTGGGATACAAACCAGGCAAAAAAATAACTTTCCAGACATTGAACTTCCAACTTTGATTTGTGATTTTGGTATTAACCACTGCCAATTCCTATTTTGAACCCAATACTTTTGATGCAGCATGCATAATACTGATTCAGGAATAATACTTTTTATTTTTATATGTTTAAACTAATCCTTTCTTCTTTCAAAGCTGTAGCTTAACAATTCTGAGTGATATCTTGAGCGTTTCTACTGTGAGGTCCTCACAAAAGCAATTGAGAGAAGAGATACTTGACAGTTCAAGTAGGAACAGAACACCTAACTCTCGAGTTAATTTAGAAGCAATTAATATCACTGTCTTTCATTTAGTTCTAGCAGGACGGATTCGCTTTGAGTCAACAATCAACCTAAAATCATGAAAACTGAAGACTATGGGTCGAGTAGTGGTACAACATATAAAACTTGCTACTGATCAGCAGTTTGCAAGAAGCACTACTAACAGCGTAAATACTCAAAGTTTGTCAAATACATTTAAAAATCCTATTACAGAAAACTACGTTTTAAGCTCCTGTTTTATTTTAAAGAACAAGAAGTTCTGAAAACTGTGCTAGACTTCTCAGTAGTGTTTCTTATATTCATTTATTTTTTATGTCATGTTCTTACGTTGTAGCCAAGTTCCAGCCTAGGAAGTGTTTGTCTGAATCTTGAACTTCACCAGCTGTCCAGAGATACTCACTATTGCCTATTAAGAAGAGAAAAGAAATCTAGCAAAAGGGAAATCTAATGTTACGCTTTACATAAGAGTTCAGGCTCATTGACCTGAAGCAGAATTATTCTTTTTTTCCAATCAGAAAAAGTTAGTAGCATTGCTATATGTTAAAGTTCCTTTGTGTTTGTTTTTTTGTTTGGTTGTTATTTGTGGCTTTTTTCCCCCATAAAACCCATCTTGTCATCTTATGTCTCATAACTATAAGCTTCTTTTAAATTTTCACTGGTATGAGCCTGAAGACATCCAATCGAAACCTGGAAAAGAACCAATCAGTGTCAAAACATGTCTCTGTGCCCTGAGGTTTTTATACAGTCTGTTTGATTACCTTATGCTTTTTATACAATTTATCCTTCTGAATTCCAAAAGCAAATCTTATTGTAAGGTCACAAATGACCTTTTGTGGAACAACTAGGTAGGATTTTAAAAAATATTTGCCATATGATGTTATGTGGACAGGACTCCACTAAGCTTTACTAAATAATACATTACATCGAAACTGCTGGATCTTTCCACAAAACTGCAAAACAATTAAAACTCTGATTTGGTCAAGCACCTGTGCATGAGGATGGCAGGTAACACACTATCTTAGGGAGGGTTACCTTTTCCCTTAATTCTTTCTTGTGAGTACCTCTGAAAAACGCTGCCAGGGCTATGAAGGTGCTCTGGATATGTTCATAAGGGTGATCACTTTACAGCATATTTATGCAATACACACCATGGTTTATTGATATAATTATGCCTATTTTGTTATATCTTTTGTCCCGTTAACAGAAGATGATATCAAGAAGCCAGCCAAAATAAGTGATATATTAGTTCCTTACTAACCTTGAGGTTAAATTGTAAAAGCTGCTGACATTCAAGTCAATAACTGATAACAGAGGCTTCTCTTTCATTGTTGCAGCTTCAGAAAGAACAAAGCAGACCAGACGAGAACAGATGCACAGCAAAATACCTATTGAACTGTAAGAATCTTAGTCGATTTATCATTTGTCACTTCACATATAAATATTTTCTGTGTTTGTGCCAAATATAAAAAAAATTCCTTTTCCAAAAGCTTTGGGTTTTTTTTCATATTTGCATGTATGAAATACACCAAATCTTGCTTTTGTTGGTCCAGGTTTTTAACTGTTCAAATATATTGCCCATTCTGCAAGTGGTGAGGAAGAATGGAAGATTTTTGCATGTAGTTTGTTTAGAATGTAAAGTATGCTTCTCCAGCAAAAGCTGAATTCCTCTTTCACTCCAAGAAATAAAATAAAAGTGATCTTGCATGACCATGTTTCAGAATAAATGTACTAATTCTCTAAGTTCTTTTTATACTTTTACCCATCAGGATTTAATTTCAGTTATTTCTTTTGTTTTATTATCTATTGGTTATTTCTGAAGTATCCAAAGTCACATGAATGCCACAAAAGTAATTTAACTGACAAAGTAGAAAGATGAATATTTTTTCCCCAGGGGGAAGAAAACTAAATGACTGACAGCCAAAATCCTAAGAAACATTACTAGAAGGAAAAAGATAAATTAAAAAAAAAGTGTTGGTAGATGAAGAAGGTGTCTCAATTCTAGATCACCTTTTTATATATAGCCCTTTCTTTAGAGAAATAAGAGACTAGTTAGAAAAACAATCAGCCTCTTCTTAAGTGAAAAGATGCAATTTAGGAATAAAAACCTGCAGGTTTTTACTTAGATGAAGTATCAGCTTAAAATTTCAGAGACTAGTGCAGGAAAGACTTCTTTTTAAAGTTCTTTTGCTTCAGAACTTTCAGATGAAGGTTACAGAGTAGTAAAAAGAGCTGGTGAACCGATCATCACCATCAGCATCCTTGCATTCTTCAAAGGAGAGACTATCTAACACAGAGCTCGCAATACTGAAGCTGATTTCCTTGATGTGATCAGCTGCCTCATAGCTATTCAGGGTGCAAAAGCCTTGTGAAAAGAGTGGTTAAAGAATAGAAAAGCGAGGTTAGCATCAGACAGACATTTTACCCATTAAACTAGCATACTTGTAATGTAAATAACCGCAAAAGAATAAACCAGCAGGAATTACAACCACTGATTTTATTTTTTTTAAATTGTCTAGTAAGATTTAATCAACGTTTTTTCTATTGTAAAATGTAAGATTACTCTGATTGAAATGATAATTTTATTGTTATCCTTTACATTTTTAACTTTTTCCTGTTTAGCACTGAACGACCAGCCACAATCACTGTTTCAAGTGTGAATTGCAGGGGATGTGAGTACCCACTTGTGTTCTGTGAGGATCTCATGCTTTCTTAAAACAGGTGTTTTCTTCCCTTCCTGTTTCAACCTCGTGCTTCTGGCTGTCAGCTTTTGTAACATACCAACTCATGTCATGCTTCTTCAGTCAAATTTCCAATGCCATTGAACTGTGTTAGTTTTATATGAGTTCAAGAATCCACTGCAATGAGGTGGCCAACTCGGTGTCAACTTCTTTTTTCAGTGCCATAATGGAATAAGCCATTTACAATTTTTACTGATTTTGAGCCTTGTTCTTTAGTATGACATGAACTGTGCTTTCAGCTTCCAGATAAAGCCATGTTATTTGCCAAAAAGGCAGTTACTTTAGATATGTTTTGATTGGTCAGACTGTAATTATTTCTTTGCCAATTTTACTGTAATTTTATGTTCTCATTTTGCCCTTTTTAAGTGCAGACTCCTAACAATTGATGTTAAATTATGTAAACATTGACTTGGATTATTGATATGATTTGAAGTCTTATTCTGCCCTTAATGGGTTTGGAATGAGTACTGCATAATTTAGAGCTCTGTGTCTCACAAACTTGGGCTATGAGTGGGTGTCTCTGTTTCAGAAACACCTGCAGTACAATTGATGATATATACACAGATGCTCATTACTAACTCTTTTTTTCCATAACAGTTTTTTTCCTTTTCTCGCTCTTTCATCTATCAGATACAGTGACTGCTCACTCTTCAGTTATACTCAGAGGAGTATTATTTAATCCATCTACTGCCTACATTGGTGGTCTCAGGATTTTTCCATTTGTTCAAGTTTTCTTACATATTAGCTACCATCTATTCGGTTCTAGTCTTGGAGTGGCAAAAGCAGGTATTGGGGAAGGCAATCTAAAAATCTACGCCTTCTTCAGCACCACTGCAGCTAAGGCTTGAGGGCGGAAGGATAGACTTTGCTGTGTTCCACGCAAACAAGGAAAAAACTTTTTTACTGTGAGGGTGACAGAGAACTGGCACAGGCTGCCCAGAGAGGTTGTGGAGTCTCCTTCCCTGGAGATATTCAAAACTTGCCTGGATGCGTTCCTGTGTGACCTACTGTAGGTGATCTTGCTATAGATGATCTTTCAAAGTCCCGTCCAACCCCTAACATTCTGTGATTCTGTGATTCTGTGATTCTGTGATTCTGTGTGTTATGACCACTTCAGATTACTCTGATTATAGCATTTAATTGTTACTCTGACATGGTGTGAGGCCTCCCACATTCTGGTGGCACCTCAGATACTTGAAATACTGTAGATTCAGAAACAAAGAAGGCCTCCTTCCATGTCCCTGTTGACACTAGGTATTAAACTACTTTGTCATTAAAATCTTATCCTATGGAAAAGAAATTAATAAAACCACTATCTATGTGTTGGGTTGTGTTGCATATACCATAACAAAGCAACTGTGGACATCAGCATGGTAAAAGTTTTTTGACACAGCAATTTACAATTCTCTTCACTTCTTCATTTGTGTAGGTTTCTGTAAGTAATTTGTAATAGAAACAATTGTGGTGCGCTATTTGTCAGTTAAAAATTTTCATGTCGACATGAGAATATGGACACTTTTTATTTACAATTTATATAATATTAGGATAAATAAGAAAACTTATTCTGCATAGACGGTTCAATGACAACAAGATGATATAAAGAGTTTTGATCCTTATTTTTACAGCTATAGAGGTAATCTAATAGATTTTTTAAATAAAATATTAATTGATGTCACTTTATAGTACATTAATGCTGAAATTAAAGCAGTATCAGTGTTCAATTAATGTAAATATATTTGGTTTTGTTATAGAAAATAAATATCACACTTTAAAATGTATGTTTAAGGGATCAGACAAGGTTATTACAAAATTCTGAAAACAGTCATAAAATATCAAAAGCTGTGATAAAGTGAAACAATCCAATCTACAGTGTAGTTAAATAATATTGACAGAAATACTGGTGCAACAGAGCTGTCAAAAATCACTGTTGTAAGCAGATGTATAAAGGATTTAACAGATATGTTCCAAATAGAAACATCAATTTATCGAATTTGGACAACACTGAGTTGGCAGAAAAAGCTACAAGGTGGGCAATCAAGGCCCAAAATGAGGGGAAATAAGAACAGGAGAAAAACAGAGAATATGTTTACACTGGAGTACGTTCTAGTTAAATACTAGTCAGCTCAAAAAAGCAATATGAAATAATAATTACCACAAAAAAATATGATAAAAGGGAAGATCTTCTCTGTCATCAAGAACAGATCTCCCTTTCACCATATTACACTTTAATAAAGCAAATGATATTTCCATTCAAGTTTGGATTTTCTTAGCAGGAAATGCCACAGAAATGATATACTTTTTCAAGTAGATAATAGCTAACTTGAGTTATTCCTTAAAGACTACATTGTCTATGGGATTTGTGATGACAGGTGATATTTCTATGAGCACAAGAAAGAGAAGTGTTAATAGTATGACTGCGAACTTTCTCGGGAGAAATTATTTTTCATTTAATTGATTCCAGATTTCTGTAAGGATATTCCACCTCTTCAAGAAACTCTTCCTATGCTGTGATACACTTATGACTCTCAAAAGCATTACTAGATGATTGCAAGTCCACCAAAGAAATAGTAGGTGTATAACAAAAGAGTTGACTACATGAATCTTTGTGTAACAAACACTTTTATATCCAAAGTCATTGCAATCTCATATGATTGATGACGGCAATTCACATAACACAAGTAACTTAATAATTACATTGCACTTAGTGTTAAAATGAAAATGGTAATTTAAAGAAATGTAGTTAATGTAGTTAAATTGAATTTATATCTATTTTTTTAGAAGAAATATTGAATCTGGATTAGGGAGAGGGGTGAAGGTAAAATTTCTCCTAATCCTGATGAGCTTTCTGACTTCTATACACATGCAAGATTCAAAAAGAAGCTGTGTGTAAACCAGAACTCCAATTTCTAAGAGAACAAAATTGAAAAAAAATCTATGACATTCCAGCAAGGTTATAACTATACATATTAGTGAAATTTGTTTTCCCTAATGCACAGTGCATTTTTTTCGATCTTTGAACAAGATCTCAATTTGAACTCAGTATCAAATTCATATGCTTCTTTCAGAACCATATAAAATCAGTGAAACTGCACAAGCGAAAATACAGATATAAATGTATAGCTTGTGTCTACAGACTGGCAAAAAGCACAATATGACTCAAGATCTTGTAAAGGATTAATGTACTTCAGTCAGGGTTCCCTTGTGAAAGTCATTCAAGTTGCAGGAAGAACTCGTAGGACTGGACCTGTTGACCACTCACTTGTTTCCAGATGTGTAAGGACTCAGCTACAGAACAATGGGATGAAATTATTGATAAATATCAACTGCTTAAGTATTTCCAAATTTCTCTAGTATTTATCATATTTGCAAGTCCTAGAGCTCCTTTAAAGTCCTGAAAATTGAAATACATTAGTTTATGAGAAACCAATGCAATTTATTTAGAACTAAATGTAATTCTTTCATTTAGTCTTGAGGAAAAATGGCAAACTTACTTGCTTCTGAATTTTTATCTTTGAGTAAATTGCATACTTGTTGAATGTTCTGCTTTAGTAAAATATAATTTGCAATCCATAATTCAGACTTCAAGGTTTATGTTTGTTCTTTTTTTTTTTGTTTTTCACAACTAGAATTACAGACTTTAATCTCGGTTTCCTACCTTTGCTTAGCCTCCAAAGCTTTTATCTTCAATGTCACACCTAGGAAGATAACTTTTCCAATTTCACTCCCCCACTGAGTAGTTTGTCCATATCTATTGCAGAGACTGATCTGAAGTTTTCCCTTGACAGGTCTGGATCACTGCCATTTCCCTCCTTGATGTTTTCACTTATTCATTTTGCTGTAAAAGTCAACTGATTTGGTTTCATGCATGAATATACTTCCTCTTTCTCTCTTCTCATTGTAATTTATAAAGCATCAAATCTCTTTCCTTTCTTCCTTCCTTCCTTCCTCCCCATATTCTGCTGTCCATGCTTAATTATTTTGTTAATTTACTACAATGTTTCTTTTAAAAATATACTGAGTATTCAAATTATATATGAAATATCGGTACCAATATATGGTGTTTTCAAGCATCCAGAAACAGCACAACTGTGAATGCAAATGCTTTGTTTAGTATTAAGCCTTGATGCAAAACAGTAGGGAAAAATATTCAACAGCAGATCATTTCCAGACACTAAAACTTGCTATAAAGGAAACTCACATTGGTGAACGACGTTTAGTAACAGGATTCCAGAGAACTATTTGAACACTTCTGTCTGTACCTGCCTTAACAATGAGTGCCATAAATTAGCCCAATGGGAGCGGACACATGGAGTAAAACAGGGGCTGAGAATCAACACCTAAACTGTATATATGTTGTATGTATATATATGTAATATGTGTATGAATATGTACCTGTATATATAAATATGTTCGCATATAAGTATGTGTATATAAACATATAGATAGAAGGAGGAATTCCTCTGGAGTAACACTAGCTCGAATTAAACTGAAAGCTCATCACCGTTTAGTAGTTGCACTGGTAGTTTAATTTCTTATGAAACAAATCCAGTTCTAATCTCAACTAGGATTCTTAAATAGATATACCCTGTGTAACACCATTTTTCTTTTAGCAGAGTGCACAGAGCTGAGCAAATATTTTCCTGAATGAAAATTTTTATTTCAGTCTGATATCAACAAGCAGATATCCAGACCTTTTCACGTTTTTTGAAAACAAAGGGAAACTGTGGAAAACTGTTCAGTCATGAATTTGCATCCAAAAAAAAAAAATCACAACCTTACAGAAATATATAACTTATATTTAAATATGGCCGGCTGGGATGGCCAAGTTGTATTTTACAGGTTTACTGAAAAATACAGTCATTGTTAACATAATGTTAACATTCCTACAGTGTTTCATAGCTCTGAGATGTCTGAGCTATTAATTCTTGAAGTTGTTTAGCTCCTTTAAATAATCAGGTTCAGGTTACCATTCAGATAAAAAAATCATGAAATATAAGTATACACTTCCAGCAGTTTATCTTACATTGTAAGTTTTGATGGTTTTCCCTTTATAAAGTAGATTTGTGCATTCTAAAGAAAACAAGTGTCTTAAAGGAATATAGTATCTTAGATAGATGAAAGTCAGATATTTTGAGCATTTATCTCTTTTTCAATCCCATTATTTATTTGCAAATGTAAGTTGACAGAATCTGTTAACTACTTTTTTTTAAACTATTTTTTCTGCATTGTTACCTAAACAGTGTAACGTCACAGGAAAATCTTAGGCGGCAACATATTCCTTGCAATCGTTACCTTTGCAGAGTCAAGTTCATGTGCTTTTATTCATTCTAAACTTCAACCTTAAAAAGCTTGACTACATCATCAGCCTATTATTTAATGCTTCATTATTAATATCATATCTTAATGATAGAATTTTCTTCCATGGTGTTTAAATGTTCTACTCTAACCAGCAGGAGGAACAGGGGAAGAGAATCAGAGATGTTGTCAATGGAAAGGATGGATTCCATTCTACTCAACGATTATGATACCATAGTTCTATAGGTTTTCTTTTTTTTTCCCTGCATGCATTGTTTTATCTTATTTGAGAGCTATAAATTATTTACCGGCAAATTTTGCAAACTGACTTCCATATTAGCACTATAACTACTATGGGTTTATCTGAGTAAAATCATTTTTAAAGATTTTTCTCACATCATACAGATCTACAGGGCTTTCATATTCTGGTGTTCTGAATTTTTCATATTTTGTTTCATTTTCAGTTCTCAAATTATATTCTCGATGAAATATAATTATTTTTTTCTTTCTTGTAGTTTCATTTTATTAGATACTAATATTGCTTGTTTTTTAAATAGTACTTTTGAAAGTTTTTTATTCCTCATATCAGTAAGTGTTTATCATATTATTTGGATAGCTCTTTTTTCTGGCTAGATTTCCACATAATATTTAAATATTTTCAATCTTTGTGACTTAGAGTTTTAAGTTTTATTTTGCATTGATAATTTAGAACATAATTTTGCACAGTTCTGTGCTTATACATGACAGTTGCATAGAACTGATCTTGTTCAGATGCTGAACCTTGTCGATTTGATCCCTATGTTACGAAGAAGTAAATCATTTTGTTACTGCAATGGGAATTCTTTTCTAGTCTAAAACTACAGTGATATTTTTCTTAATTCCTTAGTCACACGTTTTTAATTATTTCAGGAGCAGTTCATTCTTTATAATTACAGAACAAACCAGCTTTACTTTTGTCACCTGTTCCTATTCCAACAGCAGTGGATTTGCTCAATTGCTGAGCATGTGATGAAACTAAAAATCATATCAACATTTTATGTATATAACATGAATTCAGTAATGAACTCAAAAAAAAAGAAAGATTTCCCTTTATTTTTAAAGTCTTTTTTTTTATCAATATCAGGATCCATCCTGTTCGGGGCTCACATATAAAATAAATATATAGTATCTGAACTGTTTCCTTGGTTTGAGGTTTTTTTCATGCTGTTTTAAAAAACAGATTTGTGGCAGCTGAACCACCACCATGATGCGACAACATTAATTTCTAGTGCTGGAAGATTTCAAATCCCAGCGTCAGGGATGCCTGCAATTGACTTAAGTAACCAAGTCTGCAAGACAGGTGAAAATCATAAAACTGTCTTTCCTTCATCTCTTCTTTTTAGCTTCCTCAGGTATCTTTGCCCTCTCTTGTCAGGGACGGCAGCTGGACTGCTGATAACCTGGCATTGGTTGAAGACATTGACCTTGACAAAATCCCGGTGTACCCTTGAGATGGGAAGTCGTGTGTGCTGAGCTCGGACACGTTTGTGGAACCTTCGCCCTCAAGATCCAGAAGGATGAGCCCAGCCAAAAGCCGCTAAATGTTAACCAATTAGAACTTGAAAAACAGCTGTTGAACCTATAAGTAAAGGCCACGTTACCTTAGGCTACTTTCTTAAGCTATGTATAAAACCACACCATTTGTAGAATAAGGGGGACATTTTGGGCCATTTTTGATCACAATTTAGATGTGTCGTGTCAGTCTATACAGCGACATTCCGCTAGCTATAGAAATGCATAAACCTCCCATTTTATTTTCAGAGAGATACAGCTGAATGGCCAGCCTGCCTGTGTTTACAGATGGAGCATGTGAGCCACTTGGGAAGACAAATATACTCACAAACATATAACCCATGCAGTGTGGACAAGATCACAGGACAGAGAGTGAAGACTTTGGCTGACACAAGATACAACAAAGTATGTTGTAAAGTCAAGCTGGGAATGACTTTAGGACTGTGAATTAAAGTACCAAATACTAAAACAGTGTCAATAAAGTGGAGCAAGTTCATGAAACTAAGTCTGACAGCTTTCATTTGTGGAAACAGCAGGGCACTTGTGAGGTCATATTCTAGGTGGAAAGATTCATGGTGGGGAAACATATGAGATTCTTAATCTCAGAGGCAGTACCTGAAGCTATGGGAGTATTTGATGGATAAAAAGAATTTCCATTTAAATCAGTTTTGCTTTGCAATTTACAAATCAACTAGCCATTCAGTGACTCAGGATTCCCGTTTCTCGTTACAAAATATCTGCCAAACAAACAAAAGTGGCAAGAATTGCATTTCAATGAGCTATTTCACAAACACACAATTGCAGAACTTCATCAAGATCTTAAAGTCTTTCAAAGTTATTTTTTCACCGTGCTATGTCTAATGTAACCAATATTTACCTGTAGCACTTGGTGATAAACTAGTTCAGCATTAGCTATGCTGACTCATTATTTTCTCTGCATCTATATACCATGACAGAATGAAGACATTGTAGACATTTCATCATGTAAAGTATAAAGATTGTATTAGAAAGTAATTATTTAAACTTATCCTTCTTAAATGTTTTAATCATAGAATCATAACATTGTCAGGGTTGGAAGGGACCTTAAAGATCATCTAGTTCCAACCCCCTCTCCCACGGGGAGGGAAATCCCCCACTAGATCAGGCTGCCCAGAGCCCCATCCAGCCTGGCCTTAAAAACTTCCAGGGAGGGGGCTTCCACTATCTTCCTGGGCAACATGTTCCAGTGTCTCACCACCCTCATGGTGAAGAACTTCTTCCTAATGTCCAACATAAACCAATCAATCTCTAGATTCAATCCATTCCCTCTAGTCCTATCACTATCCAACATCCTAAAAAGCCCATCATCAGCTTTCTTATAGGTCCCCCTGAGATTCTGGAAGGTCACAATAAGGTCTCCTCAGAATCTTCTTTTCTGCAGACTGAACAACCCCAACTCTCTCAGTCTGTCTTCATAGGAGAGGTGCTCCAGCCCTCTGATCATCTTCATGGCCCTTCTCTGGACATGCTCCAGCACGTCCATATCTTTCTTGTACTGTGTGCTCCAGAATTGGATGCAGTACATCAGGTGTTAATACAATAACTAGTTTATCATCTGAGAGGTAGCAAAGCATAACTGTATCAGTGATAAACAGTGTTATAGCAATTTCCATAAAACTAATATTTTACAGAAGTTAGCAAGCATAGACAACACTTTGTAAAGATAAAGTACTAAAGTACTCTTTTACCTATATTATGAATCTAATCTTTTAATATATCACTTTTCTGTGTTCTAAACATGAATTGCCTTTACAGTCATAACGTATCTGTTCACAATGGTGTACTGTACACAGAGTTGCTTATTGAATCTGACAATTGCAACAATAGTAAGAAGTATCTGAGCTTTGTCACACGACATGGAGATTTTATCTGGCCATTGGGCATTTTGACCAGGACTAGCTTTATGAGATGAGCACTGTGCAATAATATAAAAGTGAATGATAATGAGTAGAGGTTAGAGGATTAGAGGCTGAGGGAGCTGGGCTTGTTCGGCTGGGAGGAGACTGAGGGGAGCCCTTATCACCCTCTACAGGTACCTGAAGGGAAGTTGTAGTCAGGTGGGGGTTGGACTCTTCTCCCGGGCAACTAGTGACAGGACGAGAGGGCATGGCCTGAAACTGCATCAGGGGAGGATTAGGCTGGATATCAGGAAGCACTTCCTCACAGAGAGGGTGCTCAGGCATTGGGATGCACTGCCCAGGGAAGTGGTGGAATCACCATCCCTGGAGGTGTTTAAGAAGAGGCTGGATGTGGCACTTAGTGCCATGGTCGGGCCAATGTGATAGGTCATAAATTAGACTTGATGATCTCAGAGGTCTTTTCCAGCCTCAGCAATTCTGTGATTCTGTGATTCTGTGATTACAGGAAAGACAAGGAGACTCCATGATGTATTAATCATCTCAAATTTACATTACTTAAAATAATATTGTTGTCTTATTGTATTGGTTTTATGTGTGGAGTTTTGGTAGCAGGGGAAGGATTACAGGGGTGGCTCATGTAAGAAACTTCTAGAAGCTTCCCCAGCTTCAAGTTGAACCCACCTCTGGCAAAATCTGAGACAATTAATGGTGGTGATAACACCTCTCTGATAACATATTTAAGAGAGCATTCCGACAAAGTATATTACAGATTTGGATTTAAGTCAGGAATTATCACTACACAACCAAATTTAGGAATTTGCAACTATTCCTCTAGAAATAGGAGCAAAAATGTGCACATACTCACTTGTTAAAATGGAGAAAACCTCTCACTTAAGGGTACTCAGCAAATCACTCACCCATGGCGGGGCAAGGACTCTCTCAAAGATATATCCAGAAGTCTCACTCGCCAATGAAGGGTGGTGGGTGCTCTCAATCCCAGAAAGTTTCCTTGGGTGGTGTCCCAATCCAAGGGGACAGGGGGTCCCTGACTGCAGACCCGCTGCTCTGAGGACTTCTGACTCAAATTAGCTCTCCGATGCGGCCCTGTTTATACCTCAGTCGAGGCTGGCTGTGGTCAATTTCCAATTAACTCAGTAGCCAGTGCACAAGAGACACAGTAAACAATAGCCATCCTTGCCAGATCCTTGGAGCAGGTCTGTTGTCAGATCTTTTACAGGGCCTGGTCTTTTGCAAAGCCTGTTGTCAGGGAGAATAAAACTGCCATAGTGATCTCTCCCCATTCTTGTGTCGACCCTCCAGCCTCTAACTATATTTTCTTTTCCTCATTCCACTGGTAGAGAGGATTGAGTGTGCAGCTGGCAGGACCTGTAGAATCATAGAATCTTAGAATGCTTAAGGTTGGAAAGCATCTTGAAGATCATCTAGTTCCAACACCTCTGCTGTGGGCAGGGACACCTCTCCAACTAGACCAGGTTCCTCAAAGCTCCATTCAACCTGTCTTTGAACTTCCAGGGGTGGGGCATCCACAACATCCTTGAGCAATCTGTTCCAGTGCTTCACCACTCTCATGGAGAAGAACCTAAACCATGATTTGCACTTGTGTAGATAATGCTAATTCTGAATTAATGATAAGTATGTCAAAGTTTTCAAATATGACTGAGATTCAAAAGAACAAATATTCAAGAAATTGTAAATTATACAACCTTTGAAAACAACAATTTCTATAATCTCCTGTACAGACAGAGTTCAATACTTAATTACTTCCATTTGTAATATTGCAAGAGCTGCCATCTGCACATGTGTGCAGGCTGGATTTTTTTTGGGGGGGGATGTGTGTCGTCATTTTCTTTTTATTTTTAAGAAAATATGTACAGAGTATTTCACATATGTTCAAAATTTTAATTATGTCTGTCATAAGTTTTCCATTGCACTTATCTAGTACGGGGAAATATTAATAAATGATGCTCATAAATATGAACAGAGTTTTGTTCTGACTTTCTCAACAGTACATATTGTAGTGAAGCATAAATTTAAGAAATCTAACCCTGAGAAGTATTTTAGCAACAGAAAGCGAAAAGTATCAGATTTACAGCAAAAATGCAAATGTAATTAAAGAAATAGCTATCAAAGGGCTTTAGATTTTACTTAATATTTTGTCTTTTTTTACTTAAACAGAATTCTGTTCTCAGATTATCTAAGAAATATTTAAAATCAGATTATTTTACAACAGCAGAAGTCATCTGAGTGTATGCAGGAAAGAAGTGCTTGGACTACATTATGAAACAGAATACTATTGTGTCCTTTCCTGATGAAGTAATCATTTATTTATATTGAATGATGTTATGGTATATATGATTCCAAATTTTCAGAGATAAAATTGGTCCGTGCTGTGTTCAGTAGCTGCATTTTACCTTAATTTGTGCCATCTTTGTGATTAATTATGAGCTGAAGACTTTGTGCTTGTTATTACAAATCTTAAATAATGTCGATTATCTGAGGAATCTTTAAGATACTAACCAGCTTAATAGAAGCATACCAAAGAAATATGGTAAATCACTCAGATGAAACGGAACTGATGTTCAGTTCATTTAAGACATTATATTTCAAGATAAAAATACATTACTGGGTACTGTATTTCTTAGTTTTATTTGAGAGCACTGATATGTTAATGTCGTAGTTCAAAATCGGTTCTTAATTTCTGATGAAAACAGTTCGACAAAAAAAATCAGCTAGTGAATTGGGACACTGTCAATAAGCGTATCTGTTGTGGGTTAGGGCTGGGCCGGCCTCTAACACGGACAGATGCTCTCTAACCCCCTCTTCTCCCCGCAAAATGGGAAGGAAAAGAGAATGAAGCAGAGAGACTTTCAGACTTAGAGAAGAAAAAAAACTACAGCTGCTTTAATGAAGCAATAATAATAGAGAATAATAGTGGAATGATAAAAGTAAAGAACTATATACAACTATAGATAATAGCCCGATATCAAACCC
>NW_009735649.1:0-24941 GCF_000703405.1 Apaloderma vittatum | reverse complement strand
TGTAAACATCAGGTGTTATCACTGCCAGTAGCACACACTGTCTACAAAAACATGCTGCTGACTTCAGAAAGTGCAGCCTTTTAGAAGAGACTAAAACTGAGAAGTAAAAATCATTAAATAGGACTGGGTTTTAGCTCAAATCCAGGACATTATCACACATCCAGAAAGAGGTATCTATTTTTTAATTCAGTATCACACACTCTTGTATTGTCCTGCCCTCCAGCCATAAACAATGAATAAGTCTAACCAGCCAGCCTTAGGAAGTGGAACTACCAGCCCTCAGAATCAGTAACAGTGAAAAAATTAAGGTTGGCATTTTTACCCTCTCAAACCATGATGTTCACCTATCTGAACTCTCAGTCACTAGTTCATAGAGAAGGGAAATGAAACTAAATGAAGAAGATAGAGTATAATCAATAGCTTTATTCTCAGGAAATTTTCATATTGATATTTCTTCCCACCTGTGCAGGCAGGATGAACTTTTATGAGTCCTCTCTCTATTCCTCAGGGACACAGCTTTTGAACTAAGGAGAACTGTAACAGTCTAATGCTAGTAGGAGTTCAGATCAACATTTTATACAATTGTAGCTGTGAATAAATTGTATTATATATCCCTTTGCTGTCATTTTAGATTATTGTCTTTTATATGGCTGGGAACTATTTATATGTCTACTTCTACAGCTGCCCATACAACATATTGTTTTCTTTACTTTATACTCATTTTACTCACTATGGATTAAAGCAAATAATACTGAACTAGGATTAGAATAAAGAGCTGTATTTGCTATTTTTTTCATGTAATAACATAAGCATGGACCTTTTTTTCGTTATATAATCCAGAGCAATGGAAAGAATGTTCTACTAGTTCTTGAAGAAAATTCCTTGTATTTTCACAATGAAAAGCCAGAAAAGCTTAAAGTTATCTACATGAAACAAAATCATAGAAGAGTCATTGGTTCATATTAGATGTTTAAATATTGCAGTCATATTGATACAGCGTCTGAATAGAAACTTGCAAATCATAATGCATGAATAAAATGTTACAGCAGGATGACCATGAGCCAGCAATGTGCCCTCATGGCCAAGAGGACCAATGGCATCCTAGCGTGTATTAGAAGGAGTGTGGTTAGTAGGCCAAGAGAGGTCCTCCTCTACCTCTACTCTGCCCTAGTGAGGCCACATCTGGAATATTGTGTCCAGTTCTGAGCCCTTCAGTTCAAGAAGGACAGTGAACTGCTTGAGAAAGTCCAGTGCAGAGACACAAAGATGATTAAAGGAATACCTCCCTTAGGAGGAAAGGCTGAAGGAGCAGGGTCTCTTCAGCTTGGAGAAGAGGAGGCTGAGGAGTGATCTCATTAATATTTACAAATATGTCAAGGATGAGTGGCAGGAGGATGGAGCCAGGCTCTTCTCAATGATGTCCAACGATAGGACAAGGGGCAGTGAATACAAGTTGGAACATAGGAGGTTTCACAAAAATATTAGAAAAAAACTTTTTCACTGTTAGGGTGACAGAGCACTGGCACAGGCTGCCCAAGGAGGTTGTGGAGTCTCTTTCTGTGGAGACATTCAAAACTCATCTGCATGTGTTCCTGTGTGACCTTCTCTAAGTGATCTTGCTCTGGCAAGGGGGGTGGACTAGATGGTCCCTTCATAGAATCATAGAACAATACAGGTTGGAAAAGACCCTTGGGATCATAGAGTCCAACCATTAACCCTGCACTACAGGTTCACTACTACTTCCAACCCCTAATATTCTGTGGTTCTGTGATTCTGTTAAAATTCTAGGGTTTTTTTTCCAAAATTATTTCCTAGTAGTGAGATACTTATACAAAGACCCATTTATGAGAGTTCAAGTATATTGTGCAAATTTCCAAGAGCCCTTCTGCTTCATGATATTGTTACTTAAAACGCTCAATCTACAGAGACAAAAGAAGCTAGAAGATATAGCATCAAATCCTTCTTCCTTATGGCTTAGTATAACAGGGACAGAGACTCTTGGCTCACCAATGAGATAGAAAGATGGTTTTCAATCAGATTATCTTCATTCTTACAAGAACTTAATTGACTTCTGACAGTAAAGCAGGCTCTGCAACTTTTTACCTCACAGTCTGAGAAGTCTTGCTGGCTATGCTCAAAGCTAACATTAGGATGGTGCCTCTCTTCTTCTGGGAGATTAGTTGTGAGAATGTTCATCAGCGACCTCCTTCCTCTTTTTGTCAGGAGCGGCTTTTAGTCTAAGGCCCTGGCCCCTGCTTGAGCTCCACTGCAGGAAGCCGGTACCTGTGCATGGCTGTACATGTCCCTGATGCTAAATAGAGACCGTTGAATAGTTGGCAATCTGGCTTGACCTAAGGCCTCTCTCAACACTTGGGACTCGTTTGACTACCTTAAATGTTATCTGAACCTATGAAATTCCATTGGAGTGGCTCTGCTCAGGGACAGTCATAGAGACGAAGCTCTTGCAGAAACTGTGGGGACTGCTGGAGCACCTGGGTCTGACACTGACTTCTGCCCTAAACTCAACAAGTAATTTGAATTACATTTTTAGAAAGTCAGACAATATTAGGAATTACCAGTTAACAGAAGAGACTTTTACCCCAGATGAATATTAGTAATTTGTTAATAATTTTTCTTCCTTCACTATACTATGTATGAAAATTATCATTGGCCTTGTTAAATACTTTTATAAGTCAGTGCATATGTCTGTTGCCAAACACAATAGTGACTTATTTATTTATTTAAACTAGTAAAAAGAAAAAGTGAATATGTTTGTTTTTCCCATCGTAGTAATCAATAGATTGCATTACAGAATTAATTATGCTTAATTTAGTTAATATTCTAGTTAGATGGGAAAATATGAATTTCAGAAATGCTATGTCTCTACGCAAAAATCTCCTGTGAAACAGGAATCTCAGTCTTCAAAAGAAGAGCAACAGTACTCCAGCATCAGACCTTAAGTCAGTCATTAAATGAGAGTGTTAACAGCACAATGACAATCAAAACCAACTCTGATCTTTGGTGATGTACAATTATACCATGTGTTTTTAAATACAGAGTCTTAGAAAAAATTACTATACATAGCAATCACTGTTGTGTACTGTATGTGAGTTATAAACCACATGATTAATAGAGAGCTGTTTAACAATAATCTGGTCATCTTTGATCAGACTGTGAGATAGAGAATATATGCATTATTTTGGTTTGTTCTCTATATTGTGAAAATACAATTACTATATGGTTGGATGCTATGAATAGCTGCTAAATCATATCTATACTCTGCAATATTGACATAACTCACAGTCTATAAATATTCATCACTCTTAACCTGTTTATCTATTTGTAGGATGTGCTTTTTTTAAGTGACAAGGGCACTAACCTGGAACACATACTCTAAGGCAAAAGCTCTCTTTTGTTTTTATTCTGTGTGTTTTAGACTCATTCAAATATCTGGGAAATCTAGTATTTTTTTTCCTATGGCTCCTTTCATTGTTGGTGATTGTTGCAAATTGTAACTGAAACATTGAATATTCAAAAATAAACTTATAAAAAAATCAGAAGTGACAGTTAAATGAACTGACAGATTTCTTTTGAAGGGTTATTTGTAATTTCCATCTTGTCTTATGCACTAAAATTCAACCAGTTGTCAACACAAAATGACTTTTCTTTGAAACATTATTTTCTGGAATAAGGTCCTTTTATGAATGTTTTTCGAAGGTGGTCATCTTTCATTTAAATGCATCTTTTTTGTTGATGCTTTTATTTAGAGATTAACTTTTATTATTCTCCTGTTCAATGAGGCACTGTGGGGGTTAATCCAATAATCATATATCACTAAGAAATATATATATATTTCTTAGTTAATCCAATAATCAGCTATAACTAAGAAATATAATCAGATATAACTAAGAAAAAAAAGAAAGAAAAAAGAACCTGAAGAGATCTTTGATCCAATTGATTTTAAGTCATGCACAAAATTCACAGAATCACACAGAATTATTGAGGGTGGAAAAAACCTCTGAGATCATCAGGGCCAACCTATGACCCAACACCACCACATCGGCTAGATCACGGCACTAAGTGCCACATCCAGCCTCTCCTTAACCCCCCCCAGGGACGGTGAATCCACCACTTCCCTGGGCAGTGCATCCCAGTGCCTGAGCACCCTCTCCGTGAGGAAGTGTTTCCTGATAGTTGTAGAGAGCGATAAGGCGCCCCTGAGTCTCCTCCAGGCTAAACACCCCCAGCTCCCTCAGCCTCTCCTCACAGGACTTTCCCTCCAGTCCCTTCCGCAGCCTCGTTGCTCTCCTCTGGACCTGCTCCAGCCCCTCAAAGTCTTTCTTGCAGTGAGGGCCCCAGCCCTGCACAGAGAGCTCGAGGTGAGGCCTCACCAGGGCTGAGCTCAGGGGCAGAATCACATCCCTGCTCCTGCTGGCCACACTGTTCCTGATACAAACCAGGATGCCATTGGCCTTCTGGGCCACCTGGGCACACTGCTGGCTCATATTCAATTGGTACTCCCAGCTCCCTCTGCTAGGCCACTCCTCCTCCAGTCAATAGCACTGCAGGGGGTTATTGTGGCCAAAGTGTAGGACCCTGCACTTGGTGAACTTCATCCCATTGGCCTCGGCCCATTGACCCAGCCTGTCCAGGTCCCTCTGCAGTGCCTTCCTACCCACATACCTATATACCTACACATACCACATACCTACAGCTAAGCATTTCCCATTATGTCTGTTCAACGACACTAAAAATTTAGGTCTGGAAGCATTTTGTTGAGATTTTTGGTGTTGTTTTCATGTTTGCATTGTGGAGAGTGAGGGCAGTTCTAATCTTCTTTGATTTTTCCTTAACCTTCTTGTAGAAGGGTAGCTATGTTTTGTTTCTGTCCTTTTCAAACATTGTTTCTCAAACTTGGTAGTTTTAAGTTTGCAATGGTTTAAGTTTGGCAAGTTAATTGATTTTCTAAGATGAAGAGGAACTGATGTTTTTACAAACTTAATACAACAATCAATTTTTAATTATCCAACCCAAGAGAAGAAGACTTCATCATAACCATGATAGCTCAGTGGATTTAATAAGTGCCAAGCAAATATTGTAATTCAACATTAAAACTATCAAGATATCATCAGAAAAACATTTCTGAGTAGAAGCAATGTGTATATTTTTTAGATTTTCTTTTCATGGTCCCTGCTGGTAGCTGGTGATTCTGACAACCTGTGATTCTATACGTTTAAAAAATCCCCTAGCATTCAAGATTTTATGGAACAGTGCTTTTCTGATAAGAGAGTAAATTCATTTTTTTATGATGCTATCTTGAGATTTTGGCACCTTATATGTGTGTAGATAAATGACAGACTGAAAATTTTGAGCCATCTTGTTCAAAACTAACAAATGTCATATAGTTAATTGACAGAAGAAAGAAAATATAATTTTAGCAGATTACTGACTGGATAAGCACCTTATTTTTATACTATATAGCAATAAAATAGATGTGCTTCACACCCTGCAGATCTCACTGTCAACATTTTTTTCTTGATGTCTTTTTAAAAATGCTCCCAGAATTTTCCTTCTACTTTTTAAAATAAGTTTTTAAATGATTTATAAATTCTTCAATTTTATGAGGTGTGGATTGGTGTGGATTCTTTAATTTTCTAAGGTGTGGATTGATGTGGATTCCTCCTCAGTAAATTTTACTTAAGTAGCCTACAGCCATGTGCCTAATCTCCCTGGAACTGATTATTTATCTTTCTTCTAAGTGTTTTGTGTAATTAAACATTTTAGTTCAACATCATCTATGAATCATATTCATGCAGTGCCCTGCACATGTCCTAGAACATTAATGAGGATATTAAATAAGACTAGGCCTAAGATGATTTCCCCTTGTTCCTCGTCAGGACATCCTTCCAATAAAGAAACAATAGCTTACCACTTTTCATAAGATTTTTTTTCTTACTCATTCCTCATAAAAATATTAACTAGTGATATTACTTATTTTTAAGATCTTTATTCTAAATTAAATTTCATTTCATGACTAAAATATGTGTATACTACAAGTTATCACATTATTCACTAATGTGCAAGTTTCAAAAAGGCAATAATTATTTGTCAAAAGCTTTTCGTTCTCGGATACATTATCTTTTCTCTGAGTTCTATTTCCCTTAATATTCTTGCTCTTTTTTTCTTTTTTGTTTTGTCTTGTTTTTTTTTTCTCTTTGCTTATAGGTTAGATTTTGATGTAAATTAATATAACTGTTCTCTGTCACACAGTAAAGCCTCTTCAGATTGCTAACTTTGCCGTAAACTTATGACTTCATTTCTTTTTTTCTTTGATTCTAGATAAATCAAATAAATGAAGGCTAGAGTGGGTGCAAAAGAGGAAACCAGCATACGTCTGGAACGGGTAAGCAGTGCCTTACTCGTGTGAAGTGTCAAGCTAGCCTAATCTATGTGGAGCTTTATCCAATAAATAAGTACTGTAATACTCGAACAACATTTTTTTAATCTCTTATCATAGCAGATAGATCTCTTCTTTAAAGGTAGGTGTGACTCTGCGAAATTCTGAGATTTGGAAGGTAGGTGTGATGTCCAAATCTCAGAATTTCCCAGAGTTCATACTTAAATCCGCGTAAGATCGAAACTAAAGGTAGTAGTAGATGGTACTTCTACCACATGAAATGTATGATGAAACAATAATAGCAATCATCTTATAAATTTGGTGCATTGGAATACTTTATTAAAAAAGAAATGTTTATTTAAAGGAAAAAATGTACAGAGAGAAACACAGCTTATCAAGCTCTGGTGTAAATAATACACTAGTGTTGTGTAGTAGATATGTTTGTGAATTGAAAACAGTAGTATACTTAACTATCATTCTATCAAAAGTCATTTAGAAGAGAATGATGTTCCTACAGAATGCTAGATTATGATGAGCGGTTTATCAGAGTTTCTCTGGTAAAAAAATAAAGGATATAAAAGGTTGCAGTTGAGAAAAACCGTTGCATACGGAATAAAATAAAACAAAGTGATATTTCTAAACATATTAGAAGTTTATCTTAGATACTAATTTTTTTGTTGTTGTTAAAATCTCATGATCTGGATACATCTTTACTCTGTGTCTAAAAACATGCACCAAATGTCCACATGCATTAGCCTGATTCAGAAGTTAATTCCATAGAATTGGGAATACATATCCTGTGACATGTTGAAACAGAACAAAAATTAAGGAGTGATGAGAAGGAAACCATTTTGCAAGATTTTGCAAGAGTCCCTAGTATGCAATAATATATTCCATGTATGGAAGTCAGTGCAGTAATTATACTCATAAGGAAAATTAGATCTTGCTGCCTAATATTTTAATTTGCTTATACAGAATATACATCACTGTGAAAATTACATTTATGTGGCATATTCTCATTTTTTGATGCAGAAAATTTCTAAAAACTAATACCAAGTTATTATTGTGTTTTGTGCACTGTAGATAGCTGTTTGGTTTTTTTCCCATTTAGAAAATGGAGGAAAGGAAACCTCTGTTCTTGTCTGTGGAAGATATGAGTGTTCCAAATTTTCAAAGCATGATGCAGCCAAATAAGTATTTCTTGTGGGCTAACCCCATTAGGTAGTAATGCCCTGCACATATGCTTGCTCCCTCCCTGCCTCAGTAGGTTGGGGGAGAGAATTGGAAGGGCAGAAGTGAGAAAACTTTTGGGTTGAGATAAAGACAGTTTATTAAATGACACAAAAGCTCCATGCACAAGCAAAGCAAAATAATTAATTCCTTCGTAATGTTCCATCAGTAGGCAGATCTTCAGCCCTCTCCATAAAAGCAGGGATTCATCATACGTAACAATTACTTGCGAAGAAAAATACCATAACTTTTAACTTCCCTCTCCCTTTCTTCCTGTAACTTTTACCAGTATTTTGTAAATGTTATACGTTCTTCTGAGCCTTTCGTCTTCTCACACAAGCCAGATTTTCCCAATTGTTTTGGAAAGTAACTACATCATTCTGCTTGATGAAAGTGTCTTAAGCAGAGCGGGTTTTTTTCTATCTACTCTGAAAATGAGAAACAAACTAATTTTGCTGTATTTTTCCACAGATGTACAGTATTTTTTGATTAATAAATTTCTGAAATATAATGCCAAGCTTCTTTCATAGGATTAAAATGGAACCATTCAACATTTTGTTGCTTCATGTACCTAGTTTCTCATCTGCCCTAACGTTAGATGTTTTAATGTTAGTTTTTGATACTCGGTTTCTGTGTTTGCAACTTTTCTAACTTTAGAAACATCTCATAGTGCTGATATTTCTCCTTCATACACTAAAGTAGCATGCACAGATTCCAGAGCTGATGAAATCCATCAATAGCTGACATGTTCACTGTCCTGTACAGTACTCATATTTCACTTCAGGTAAAATTCTCATTTTAGTTAACACCTATTTTTCTTGTTTGAACTCTTTATGCTAAGGTGAATGAGATGGAACTAGTCCATATGTGGTATCTGAAAGTATGAGTATTTAATGCTATATTAGGTTTACACGGAAGGGTTTTTGTAGCGGAGGAGTAGTTTCTGTGACGGAAGTTACTCCCATGTTGGAAAAAGTTTGTTTCAGTCAGCTTCTAGACAGAACCACACTTGCCAAAGCTGAACAAATTAGTGACATTGGTAGCACCTCTGTGATACATATTTAAGGGTAAAATACACTGTGGAGCAGCTGTGAGAGAGGAGTGAGAAAGCATGAGAGAAACAACTCTTCAGATATGAAGATCAGTGAAGAAGGATGGAGAGGATATGCTCCAGGTGCCAGAACAGAGCTTCTCCTGCAGCCCATGATGAGGACCATGGGTCCCTGCCAGGGCAAGGCAGGCTGCTCCCCTGCAGCCCATGGAGCAGATGTCCACATGCAGCCTGTGGAGGACCCCCACACTGGGGCAGGCAGATACCCAAAGGAGGCTGTGAATCAGTGGGAAACCCATACTGGAACAGGCTTCTGGCAGGACCTGTTGACCTGTGGAGTGAGGAACCCATGCTGGAGCAGGTTTGCTGTCCAGACTTGTGGCCTCATGGGAAACTTATGTTGAAGCAGTTTGTTCCTGAAAGAAAGGACTGCACCCCAGGGAAAAGGTAGCCCTCTCTCTGTGGAATTAAAACTACTGGGGAGAGATAGGATATATCTAATGAAATGAGGAATAATGCCGTTGCCAACAGGCTTGTTAACCTGTTGAGGAGGGCTTTAAAATAGGTTCACTGGTGGCTTATGATGGATACACTTAACCCCTTAGCCATAGTTTTGTACGAGCTGACTAAGGAGCAACAGGCCTCATGCCCTGTGGTGAACCTGTGAGCTACTGGCTCACTTACAGGGAAGCGATGATGCCTCAGAAATATATTTTGAAAGGTGGTTTTGAAGCCCAAAAATGTAAGATAACCAAAAAAAGGATCAAAATACTAGAGTTGCATTGAAGACATCTATCTTGTCTATACTACTGACATTCTTATACTATTTATATCTGAAATAGTGTGGCCAGTAGGACCAGGGAAGTGACTGTCCCCCTCTTCCTGACACTGGTGAGGATGCACCTTGAATATCGGTTTGGTTTTGGCCCCCTCACTGGTCTGTGTCCAAAGAAGGGTCTCGAGAACAAGTCTTAAGAGGAGCGGCTGAGGAAATTGGGGTTGCTTAGCCTGTAGAAAAGGAGGCTGAATGAAGACCTTATCACACTTTGCAACTACAGGAAAAGAGGCTGTAGCAAGGTGAGGTCGGTGTCTTCTTCCAGATAAGAAACTGTAGGATGAGAGGAAATTTCCTCAAGTTGTGCCAGGAAAGGTTTAGACTGGACATTAGGAAAATCATCTTCAATGAAAGGGTTGTCAAGCGTCAAACCTATTGAACCTTGGTAAGCCACCAATAAATTTTGCTAAATTACATTGAACTTACTGAATTCCATGAAATTATTATTTTACCTCAATAAAATATATTGCTGTTTCTCTTTTTTGACTGATGTGCATTCCACCCATCCATCATATGACTGATGGACAAAACCAAGATGTCTAGGAAGAGCTAGCATAGATTTACCAAGGGCAAATTGCACCTGAAGGACTTGATTGCCTTCTATGATAGCTGATTCTGTGAACAATCGGAGAATAGTGAAAGCTGTTTATCCTGACTAATGGGGGTTTTGACATATACTCTTGTAGACAGATTGGAAAGATATTCTTTAACAAGGAAATATGGCAGGAGTGCTGGCCTGAATGGACTGTGATTAGCTGTGTAAAATCCACCTGGATATCAATTAACAGTAGTGACACTCAAAGATGAAGACTGCTATTGATACTGTTTAACATCTTCATTAATATTCTGAATGATGTGTTAGGATGCATCTTTAGAAAGTTTTATTGTTAATACCAAAGTCTGTGAGGGGAAGAAATGGCTGATAGAGAGGTACCCGGACAAGATTCACAAATGGGCTGAAAGAAGCTACATGAAGCTGAGCAAAGACGAATGTAGAATAATCCCACGTAGCTGGAAACCAAAGTGTCAGTAACTGTCTCCAGAGAAAAAGAGCTAGGGTTCCAGAACAGGCATGAAGATAAGCCAGCAATCAGTATGATTGCAGCAAGGAAGGGTATGACACATTAGGTTGCATTAACAAATGTAGAGACAGCAGATAGCCTCTACTTGGCAATGTTGACAGCAAATTTAGAGTACTGAATCCATTTTTTAGTTCCCAATACAAAAGACATATACATAAAAAAAGAGCAAACTCAGTAGAGGGCTACAAAGGTGGTTAGAGGCTTGAAGTATGTGACATAAAAAAAAAAGAGAATGAAAAAACTCCTCAGTTTCAAGAAGGAAAAGTTGAGGGAGAATCTGACTATTGTCTTCAATAACAGTGTAGGGGTAGAAGGAAGATGGAAAAAGAGTTTTTAATGATACTCAGTAAAGAAATGAAATGTAATGGGGACACATTGCTGCAAAATAAATTTTTTTTAGAAATTAGGAAAATTTACTTACAGTGAGAGTGTTTAAACACTACAACAGGTTGCCCAGAAAGACTGGGGAATTTCTGTTGTTGCAGATACTCAAAATGGGACTGAATTCAATCTGAAAAAAAACTTTTTTAACTTCAGAAATTGATTTACCTTTAAAACTGTCAGCTGTTCTTTTTTTGAATAAGAGGTAGTTGAATTAATCAGTTCCTTTTTTTTTTTTTGCGTTCTGTGATGTCTTAAAGGCTTCTTGTCTTCAGTGATTCACTACATTTGAGCTAAATGGTAAGTTTTATGGCAGTTTAATTGTGCCTGACAAATTTTGTAAACAGAATTGTTGATGAAAGTGCCTTAAAAATTTTTATAATGCATATTAAACAATTTGCCACCAAATGTCAATTCAGTATAAAAGAAAATTGAGCCTTAAGTGATGTTACAACTTGTGATAGAGGACAGTTTTTTATTCTGATGTATAAATACCATCTTCTGCACAGACACCCGCTTGTCGTGGGGGAGAATCTTGGGCGCCCTTATGGGGTTGCAAGCTATTCTGGTGGTGGCACATGCCTCCGATAGGGTCTCCCATGTCAGACAGGTCATAAATACCATAATGAGTACCACTTTTTTAAAATCAAATGTTTATTTACATAAATCTCCTGCATGTTTATTGCAATTAGGCTGTGAACTTAATAATACGAGTAAAAATGAATCAGTATATTATCATGCTGAGAAATACTGAGCAGAGAATTTTTAAAATAACTTAAAGTCAGAGTATGACTTTCAAAAGACTATTTCTTTCATGCTTTCTTCTTCTATGCTGCTAAAGAATAAATGAAGACATCAAGATGACTTACAACAAAGTTAGAAAAAACAGTTGTGTATTGATCTGAGAACTTCAATAAGGAATTTGTAAAGTCACAAATGGAACGTTTTATCATTATAAGTTTCAGAAAATCTGTGTTGCAAGTAAGAACAGCTCTTCATCTGCATCTATGCTGGTATTTTTGAGATACTGCTGTTCAAAGAAAATATTTCAACCTGTATGTCATTGTAGATACTTCTAGCATGTCCATCAAATACTATTTGTTAAGTTAGTGAGTATTCGGTAAACTGCATAGCAGACTAAGTGGTTTGTTCTCTTTTCCTTATTGTATTTCCAGTTGGTTAATCTTTAACTAAAGATAGCAAGGTTATCTTTCATTCTTGGAGGTCAAATATTTATTATTAAATGCATGGTCCACGGGGTACAATATTTACCATATAACTTTAATGATCTGAATAAAAGAAATTTTTTTGGCCTTGAGTTGGAGAAGAACAGCAGAAGAAACAAATATAATTTTTTTCTAATTTACATTCTGGGGACATTTCTTTTGTTATTCTCAGGATTTCAGAAATAATCTCTACAAATTCAGTCTACTTATTCACGAGTTTTTGCCATCAATATGTATCTTAAATACGCACCTAATTGTATAGAATATTTTATAGTGCTATGTAAAATAAAACTTTTCAAACATTCTTATGTATGTAGCACCTTTTTTTATTTTGAATTTTTGTGCTACGTTAGAAATTTGTCTACACGATATACATTTGTATGGTAAGCAATTTGGAAACTGTCTGAAAATACTGATTATACAATGCATTCATTATAATGATTTTGACTTTTGTATTAAAACCACCAACCGATTTAAATTTTTAGCAGAAAATAATTTATGATTATATTTTCTGGTTTGAATATGATAAAGGAATTGTTTTGACTAGTGTAAAAAATGTGTCAAATGCTTCCTGAAAGAATCAGAACCATTATGCTATGTGAAAGCACTCAATCACGTAATAAGAACTCCATTAACAAGATGACGTAGAGGCCTGTGTATATATGCCAGGTGAACATTAACTTCACTCATTGTACTAATAGCTATTAATATTGGGTCACATTTAGTGTAGCATAGCAGTTTATGCCAACATATAGTAAAAGTTTCAGAGAAGAAAAAAATATCTTTTAATTCTTTCAATGGTGGGAATAGGTTTCAGATCCCAAATCAAACACACCGCACATGTCTGAGTTACTCTTTGGTTTAAGCATTCCAAGAATTTCCTTATGTAAAAGGCTTCTGGTAACTGGGTCATTTTTTTAGACTAATCTAAAATTGTCTTCTGCATAATGTTGCCTACAGGTAAAAATCTGTGTCTCCTCTCTGTCCTGCAGCATTAGATTTGGTTCTGTTGGTGCCACTGAACCTTTAAATACCTTCTGCAGCTGACATATATGACTTAAAATTATGATGTGCTCTGGCATGATGCCCTCTGAAATCCTTTTAACATACCAGTCATGCAGCAACAATGATTCCTTTGTGCTCAGAGATTCCGTTACCGCAGGATAGGTAATCGTAGAATTGTAAAACTATAGAATCATAGACTCATAGAATGGTTTGAGTTGGAATGGACCCTAAAGATCACCTAGTTCCAACCACCCCATCTTCCACTAGACCAGATTACTCAAAGGCCCATCCAGCCTGGCCTTGAACACTTCCAGGGAGGAAGCATCCACACCTTCTCTGGGCACCTGTTCCTGTGTCTAGCTATCCTCACAGAGAAGAACTTAGTGTCTTATCTGTGTTCTGAAGAATGGGTATATCTCCAAACCATTTGGAACAATAAGAGATTAA
This sequence comes from Apaloderma vittatum, assembly GCF_000703405.1. NCBI lineage: Eukaryota > Metazoa > Chordata > Aves > Trogoniformes > Trogonidae > Apaloderma > Apaloderma vittatum. The sequence goes on along the minus strand of NW_009735649.1, from coordinate 11,287 downwards.
ACAGGATGGACATCTCTAAATTAAATGTAATCTAGTAGTTTTTCTCCTTCTGAAAACACTAAGTTTGTTTCTGAAGAATTCCTTTATGTTTTAGCCTAAGTTTACATACTCCCTTGTCTGAGTGTCCTGAGACTCATTGTGAAGTGTAGGCAGGGTTAGACTATGATCCTATAGTTAACAATCTGCACATTGCCTCAGAGGCCAGTTCTTTGAAGGTTTAAGCACTGGAACTACTCAAATTGACAGAAAAATACCCTAAAATTTATAGTGGACTGAGGAAGAGAGTTTGTTAATCATGAATGTGTAAACCATGTCTCCTGCTGTTTGCTGCAGAAGACTATGAAATAGATTAGGGTTAATTAATGTTTCATGCAGTGTTTAATGTGAATTTATTAACACACACAAAGGCACAAGACACAATCAGACAACTCCTTGAATAAGCAAGACAAGAATTAATTTTTAAGTGCCAAAGTCACTGGACTCTAGGCAGACTGATTAAAGCATATTCCATATACACCCTAAACCCTGAAAAAAAGAGGTGGTTGTGGAAAGTATGTCATGTCTGCCAAGCATGTAGATGCAGTTTCAATTTTAGGTATGGAAGGCACAAAAATAGAAGCTAGGAATGTGAATTGACATGGCAGCTAAACTGGTCTACTAGTTTTATACTGGCAGTCCAGTTTCACTATCTGCAGCTCCCCTCAAATACTTCCATCACTTTTTCTGACATTTTGCCATTATTCTTTGGATGACCACGAGGTCAGTTGATCCAAAGAAAATCCAGAAGGAAGAAAACCCCAAACAAATTTATATAATCTAATATTTTTTCTTCCTAAACTAGCTTATCACGAGGTCAGGCAGGCATCAATACTGGTACGAGAGAGGGCAGGAACTATCACATGGAAGTTGGAGGATTGCTTCTTTTAGTGGTAGAACATCTACATTATTTAATTAAGAAAAGATGTTCTTTGGAACTGAAAGCAAACATTGTCTGACCACCTACTATTAAATACTCCTAACCTTTGAAACAAAATGGTCACATGAAAACTTTATGTTGGAGGTGTGGTTTTTTTTCTAACACGTACTGTCCTCAGGTATAATTTTGCAGAGTCCTAGGTTACTTGGGCCAAAACTGTGCAAGGGACTGCTCCAGGATATAGAATATTAAATTTTAGTGCCTGAAAACTTAGTTTTATTTTGCAAATAAATAACATCTAATAAAACAGATTAGATGGAATCCAAAGGAGTGCCTAAAACAAACAAACAAAAACTACGAGAGGGCTCTCTCTGGAGTGAAGTAGCCTTAAGAATTTGGGTCACCAGAGAACTTTTAGTTCAGAACATAAATTAGCTTAGAGTTGATCTACACTAGCTGAATACATCTTAGACTCTAAAGCAATCAGAAAGCTATCTACTTGTTAGATGAAGACTGTGACTTTGTTTTGCTTTTATTCAATACGGCATTCAATATTGTAATTAACATAGGAACAGACTTTAGGGATTCTGACTCTCAGCTTATCTCCTTCTTAAAAATATTCAAACCTTTCCTTTAAAGAATACTGAAATATCAGAATAGGTTTAAGAACTCTTACAATTACCTGAAAACTACACTCAAAATTTAGGCATCTTTCTCCTCCTCAATATCTTTCCAACTTTTATTTCAATGAACCCTTCATTACTATGAAAAGATTGAATTGTCCCATAGGGGTTAATATTTTAATAGTCATAAAACTCTTCTCATGTGATAATTACTGTTCAAATTATGAATTATGTTTTAAGCATGTGGGTAGAATGCTTTGATTTTCTTGTTCAAATGTAAACACTCTCTGTGGGTAGCTAAAATTTCCATAAGTTTATGAATATTTACATGTACTCATGAGGCTTGACATCTGTCACATTGTGCATATTTATGATTGAGTTTTGTGTTAGAGTTCTCGAGAGAGAGGTCAAGTAGAATAAGCCCTTATTACTTTGCAGTGTAGTTCTTAGTGTTCCTTGTTTGGCAGGTTAAATAAATTGCCACTGTGGACCTGCTTGGGACAATCTTCATTTCATGAGAAGTAATGGAATTGTTTAAAATACAAAAGGATAGCAATGTAAAATCTTTCATATGAATTTTCATAAAACCACAGAATCTTTGAGGTTGAGAGACATCTTTGGAAATTGTCTTATCTAAATTTTGTAGAAGATACTTGTGCATCCGTACAAGCTTTTTACTGCTTTTGCTTGACTTTGTCAATGCCAGGATAGATAATTCCTGAGCCTTGAGGAGGTGGTAGTTGAATGTCAACCAGCTCTGCTGGAGCACCTTCTTCCCAGGGCCCATGGAACTTTTCAGGCAGATGCCTGGACATGCCAAAATCTACTCTTCTAAGGTCCAGGGTTGCAATCCTGCTATTTGCCTTGTTCCTTCCTCTTAGGATCCTTAACTTAATCCTGTAAGCATTCTGTAGCCAACTGCACCATATCTTCCCATTCCCAGCCAATTATTCCTTGTTTGCAAATATTGGATGCAACAGAGCATGACCCTGCTTGGCTTTCTGATCACCTGTCTTAGGAAGCTGTCATCACTGCACTCCAGAGAACTTCTGAGTTGTTTGTGCTCTACCGTTTTGCCTTTCTAGTTCAAGTTCCTTACAAGCACAAGCATTCCTTTCCTCTGAAGAAGTCCTTATCTGCTTTTACATCCTTAGCAAGCAATTTGTATCAGATACAAGCCCCTGCACTGCTTACATTGATTTGACCACTAATCTTGACCTGTGAGCTCTCAACTGGATTATCATAGAATCATAGAATTGTCAGGGTTGGAAGCAACCTTAAAGATCGTCTGTTTCCAAGCTACCTGCCATGGGCAGGGACATCCCTCTCTAGATCAGACTACTCAGAGCCCCATCCAACCTGTCCTTAAAAACTTCCAGGTATGGGGCTTCCACCACCTCTCTAGACAACCTGTTCCAGCGTCTCACCACCCTCATGGGGAAGAACTTCTTCTTAATGTCCAATCTAAACCTATCCATCTCTAGCTTTCATCCATTCCCTCTAGTCCTCTCAATACCTGATATCATAAAAAGCCTCTCACCAGCTTTTGTAGGCCCCATCCAATCCAGTCTCATGCATTCCAGTGCCTCTCTCATATCAAGTTCAATTTCCCTTGCTTGCCTTTCTGGCCTGTTCTTCCTGTAAACTCTATTTTTCCACTATATCACTGCAGTTGTGTAAGACAACTTCCACTGTACCCCTCCACATGGAACCCACTACATCTCTCTGACCTCAGTGAGATTCTAGTCCTGCAAGCACGCACAGACTGCCTGTTTGCTCTTCCTTGTTTATGTACATGAGACAGGTCCAGAGACCGGGCAAACAGTAAGCTTCCATAGAAAACAGTCGGGTTGGCAGGTGGGGACCTCTATCCCTTGCAGAAGAGTGTCCCCACTACTATCACTCATCACTTCCTCTTGGTGCTGCTGCAGGGCTCGGGTTCAGCTGTCCTGGATGCTAGGTTGAACACAGCTCCCAGGTCATCTTCTGCTAGTAAATCCAATCTTGTTAAATTTGCAGACTTGCTAGAGCAATTGAGATTCAGTTAGGATTACGACAAATACAAGCAAAGACATTCAGTTACACTTCACATGTGATTAATTGGAATCTCTCTGTAGTGACAATGCAGGTAGTGTAACTGCATCATGGAGAAGTCATTAGCATTACTTCATATTACTGAATAAAAGAGGTTTCACTGTTAACATAATACTATATATCAGTACTTTAAGATACTAAAAATCTCAGTTGCACCAAGTATGGATAAGACATAAGAAGTAATTATTCCATGCATTTATTATCAATCTTTAGTGAAGTTTAACAGGTATCTAAACATGATCTTAAAATTATTGTAGTCCTTAACTGTATTTTGGTAACATTAAGGAAACACAGTTGTGGATCATAAAATAACCACTGTGCTGTGTAGCTTACAGCTGCAGAATGGAAAGATGATCACTGTCATAAAGAGTTCAGTATATAAGAGTAAATCCGTTTTAAATATGTTCTAAGATTATACTTCCAGCTACCTTGTAGCAGTTAGTTACTGCATCTACCTCTACCCTGGACAATGTCAAGAAATTTTTTGTGTTTCCTGGAACTCAGTTGACAATATTGTTGTTTATGCCCAGGTACTTTTGCTTTACTGCAAACATATAAATCAAACTTTGGTTTTAACAGGTTTGGTGGCTCCAGGTTCAGTATTAATTGACTGGGAATGCAGTGGCGTTATAAAGTTTATTTAGATTCAGTTTGTCAAGATTTCAATGTATTCCTAGTAGGCAAAACCTGTTTAAATTTATGAAAAATGTCTGTATACTTCTTGTAAGACTCTAGCTAGAAAATGAGAATTTAAAACTTGCTTTTTGAGTAGCCTGGTACAAAGTTATAACTCAATTATTTTTTATGAAGAAAGACATAATATTTGAATAGATAAATTACATTTACACTAAAAGAGGTTTTTTTGTTATTTTATTAATGACTTGTAATAATCATCCAGGTAAATATCGACCCAATATATGTACAACTTCCTTGAAAAAAAAAACCCCAAAAACTCGAAAATTAAACATTAATCATTTTAAATGTCATGAAGTTCCTTGACACATGAGGTTCCATATTGTTAAAAACATAGTATAATTGTATACATTAATTATCCATTAAACAAACAAAACCAATAGAAAATCATGACAGATTTGAGTTGAAAAGTATCTTTGAAAAGCATGCTGCATTTAATAATGAATTTCTAGTAGTCTTTTAAAACACATTATAAATCTCTCTGCTATTCATAAAGTTCCCTCATAAATTCTATAGAATGGCTGAAGAAAACATTGTTTTCTGTTAAAATGTTTATGATTTTTTCAAAAGGTCTTATGATAGTAATTTAACTTTGAATGTGTAGAGTAAGAGTACGTACAGCGTGTTTTGAAGCTGCAGAAAAATATACTGCATGAGGTCACACTCAGAGGTATTTGTTAGAAAATACATCACCAGAATTGCAGTAAACATTTCAGGTAACACACAATGGCATAATTTTCTGTCAGGAAAATTAATTAGATTTTTCTTTCGGTCATATTTTCTACAAAATTTACTAATATCTTAATCTTTTAAATGTTACATCTTTTATACAATTTAAAAGCCTAGGATTCCATTAGTCATCCAGAAAACAAATAACAGTATAGCTGTCAGAATTATTAAGTATCATTTTAAATTTCTCAAGTAGAGGCTGACTATGGGTGAGCCAAGCCTCCGTACCTTCCTTGCCTGGAACTCTAGTAAATTGCTCTTTTGAAAAGGAATCTTAGTTATTCACTGGTCAGTTTCTAGGAAAATAAATAAATAAATAAATAAATAGATAGATAAAAGACTAAGGAAGATCTTCAGCTTTTGAAGACAATGTATTCTGCAGTTTGAGGATTTGCATACTTCTACATGAGTCTTATCTTAATTTCCAAAATCTAAGCTGGTCATGAGTCTCAAATCTTATCATTTAAAGTTTTTTTTATCTGTTTGTTTGTTTGTTTTTTCTTTTCAAATTCTGTACTGTTTCTTCAGTCTTTGAATCTTACATTTTCATTGTAGTCAGCCTGGAGTTTCCTCCACTTTAATTGTATCTATATGTAGGAACTGACAAAATAGAACTAAAATCTTATGGGTACACAGCACTTCTGAAATTCTGGGAATCAGTTTGCTTGTGGAAGGTTCTGAGTGATTGCTTTTACATTTTTTTTCTTTTTCCACTTTTGCTGATTAAAATTTTATTTCAACCTACAAGTTTTTCACTTTTACTCTTATCATTCTCTCCCCTGTCCCACTTCAGGGGTATGGAAGAACGAGCAAGTGCCTATGTGAGTGCTCAATGAAGCTACAATCTTTGTTTTCTACATTTTCTGCATTTTCTCCCACATAAAGAGAGGAAATTTACTCCAATGATCAAATCAAACAAGATACAAAGCTATTTTCTCTGATGCTCACTCACTGAACTGTATAAACAAGTGTAAATCTCTTGGTATCTGACATAATGAATTTACCAAGGGCTTCATCATTCCTAAAGTTTCAACAGAAGCTGACGGAAAATGTTTTAAATACTTAAGCAATTGTGCTGATGGTCTTTCCGTAAGAGCTAATGGCTATAAAGATGGTGAGAAAGGTGAAATGCTTTCCATGAAATGAGAGGCTAAGTTAACTCTGAAGAAGAAATATTTTTTGGAGGAAGAATCTATGACAAAATGATCAGAGAATGCTTTTTGGACTTATTCTAACTTCTGAAGGACATGGACAGGTCACAATACTATGGTGTTAATATGAAAATAACTTTGAATCAGTAATAGAAAATACTTCTCTGCACCTGCTTAAAGCAGGTTGCATTTGAGGTCATAATTTTCTGCATTATCTGGGCATTAGCTGATGGAATTCCCATCAATTGTTAAAACAAGCAAATCCTCAATAGGTTGTTAAATTGAATTTTGTGGCTCTTACATTTTAAATGTTGTGGATTTCTTGACAAGATAACTGTGTTCTTTTGTGGATATTCCTTGCTGTCCTGAAATTTTACCACAGAGGTTTCTGAGCATATATGTGAGTTATAATACTCCAAAAGAGATAAATTCCCTTTGGACTGCAGAGACTCAATAGTGTGGAAATACAAAATTATCCCAGACAGGTGACACTTCCTTGCATTATCGATACAGTATATAAATATTTTATTCAAGAGAATAGTACTGAAATAGACTTAGGAATAATCTTCTGTGCTGTGATCTCCCTGTCTCAGTCTTTTCTTTCTTGGAGTGAATTTTTTTTTTTATCAGAAGGACCTCTGCTTTTTGTAATTGTAATTAAAAAAGTTTATGGAACAATTTGGAGGACTTGTGAGTTCACAGAGCTCTTCTTTTTCACAATAAATATTACTTTTCCAATGACAAATCACTATTGAAGACAATATCCTTCTCATTTTAGAAAAATTTTGAGTGACCTCTGTAAGAGACTGTGTTAAAAATGTTTGTCTCAACCTTGCTGGAATTGCCTGTGAAGAAACAACTGTGTTGAAATTACCTGTGAAGAATCTTCAAGGCTTCTGTTGCAAGCTTGGACCACTGATAAGTTCCAAACAACAACTTCAGAGCCCAGCCCAGATAAGCCACAGGACTTGACTTGACTACTGATACAACTTAAGGGCCCAGCCCAGATAAGCCACGGGGCTCGAAGTCCTGAACAACAACTTCTGGACCTGATACAGCGGCTGTCTTGCAATCTCACCGGTTTGCAAGTCCACCAGGTGTAACTGCTGATAGGGTGGCTGCCCTGCAAGGCGAAAATGGGCTCCCTGGGCACTTATACATGCTCCACTGATGGAGGCGATGCTGGGCGGGGTGAAGATCGCTCCTGATGACCCTCATACGCATGCGCTAACCAGACGGTGAATGGGCAAAGCGGCTCTTGGAACACTATATAATGCCACCGTGAACAGCTATTCTTTGGAGATCTTCCACACCGGAAGGCGGACCTGCGAGACGTCGCTGGATCTGTGGTGGTAGCTATACTTCTTGCTATCTTGAACTTTTACTGCTTTGCTTTTCCTTTTCCTTATCTTTCTTTCCTATTGCTCTCCAGTGGTTGTTAGTCAATAAAGGGTTTTGCTTTTGTGACATCTGACACCGTTTGTGTCTTAATTTCACCTTTGCGATCAAAATGAATCACCTTTACTCTAACCCTTATCAGGTATAAGCGGGTCAAGACAACCTCCTAAGGTAGACGTTATAGAACTTAAGCATTGTTCAGTGGGTCTCTTGCCTTGGCACTGCTGGATTGACTTCTGATCCATGCTGCTGCAGAAAAAAAAATAATATTTATATAAAAAGGGGAAACCTTTCAGAAGTTTTGAATGTACTTTGGATCAATGTGAACATGAAAGGGCATATCTGTGAAGTTAAATGTAAAAGACATTGGAAGGAAAGAGGACCTAATGAAAAGAGCTAATATTTTTTATTTCTTAAAAATATCAAAAGAATGAAAAAAATAAAATAACAGAATGAAAAGCTTTATAGCTTTATCATGTGGTTGATATCAAGGTTTTTGATTGTGTGCTATTTTCAATACCTGTCAACATGAAGCTGCTATGTAAACAGATGAAAAATTATTTTCAAGGTTACTAAGATCGTATTAGAAGAATAGCAATTAAGTTCAGAAAATGAATAAATAAATGAATCCTATGTCTCAAAGTGCCACTTAAACAGGGGTGCTGCACAATAAAGGAGAGGGAAATCACTGGTAGCAATAAAGCAAACATAAATTAAATAGTAGGGAAGGTTAAATTTAATGTGAATAGTATCTTTTGTATTTTTGTGGCCTATAATTCTGAAAAGTCCTGGAATTCTTTCAATGACAGTTTCAGTACATGGTAAAGAGTGCTGGCAGGATGTTTAGGGAACACACAGGAAAGTAAGAATCATAATTTGCTGACTGTAGCTTAGGCATAAAAAGAAAATATTTTGTTGTTGTTGTTGTTCAAATAAAATAAGTTGGTACTAATTTCCACATTGCATCCCTCTTCTCCCCACCATCTTACAGAGTCCTGAGGCATATAGATCAGGTGAAGAGCAAAGTCAGGATCCCGAATTTTTGTAATGCAGAACAGACCTGGCAGATCTTTAAGGTCACTTTCCATAAAATGCAAGAGCTCTCGATCCCAAGGTATAAAAATTCAGGAAAGGAAAGCAAGAGGCCAATGTGGATGAGTCAAGGTTTGTTAACAAAACTAAAGGGCAAGAAGGAAATGCACAGACAGTAAAAGAAGGGCCAGGGAGGAGTGTAGGGACACTGCCAAGTTATATAGAGGTGAGATCTGGAAGGGCAAGGCTTGGCTGGAATTGAATTAGGGAAGGGATGTAAAAAAGGACTTCCATAGGTCTGTCTGCCAGAAAAGGAATGTCAAAGAAGTGATGAGCACACATGACAAACTGGTAACAACAGATGAAATGGGGACTGGGGAAGCAAAGTCTCTCCTACTGTAAGAGATAATCAGGTGTGTGACCACCTGAGGAACCTGAATATATATAAGTCTATGAGACCTGACAAGATGCATCCATGACAGCTGAGAGAATTGGCAGATGAAGTTGCTAAGCCACTATTCATCATATCTGAGAAGCTGTGGCAGTCCAGTGAAGTCGCTGGTGACTGGAAAAAGGGAAACGTATTCATTTTTAAAAAGGGCACAAAAGAGAGCCTGCGGACTTACCAGCCTGTCAGCCTGATGTCTGTGCCTGGGAAGATTGTGGAACAGACCCTCCTGGAAGTTGTGCTAAGGCATGTGGAAGACAGGGACATGATTTGAAACAGACAGCACGCCTTCATCAAGGTCCTGCCTGACCAAACTAGTAGCCTTCTGTGATGCAGTGACATCCGTTGACAGGAGAAGAGCTACAGATGTCATCTATCCAGACCTCTTCAAGGCCCTTGACAATGTCCTTCACATCCTGCTCTCTGAATTGAAGAGATATAGATTTAGTGGTTGGACTGTTCAGTGGATGGAGCATTGGCTGGATGGTCTCATCCAGAGGGCAGTGGGCAACTTTTCTCTTTCCCCTGATCTGGCTTCACAGTCAAGAAGAGACATCTAAGTACTCACACAGTACTGGTAGTTGAGCCTCAGCAGCATGACTTAAATATAACCCTTCACATTTGTCTGTTCATTTATTTATTAAAGGATGTGTTTATGTCACACTTAACATTTCCATTGTGTGTAAGAGAGGATTATATGAATATCTGAGTTATTATTAATTTTCAGATAAACGGACAAACACACACCAGAAAAAGAACACACAACAAAAAGGTACTTTCCTAAATAAACTAGACTGTGTTATTTTTAAGATTAAGTAACTGCAACTCCATTCCCTCTTTTCTCTTAGGATATTATTAAGCTCATTGTGGGCTGTAGCAACTTTCTTTTATTTATTGTCTGAGGAAAGATTGGAATTTTAATTTTTCTTTTTTTGTTTTCTTGTTGTTTGTTCTTGCTCTTCATATTATCCTTTAAAAATTAATGTCACTAATCACGTAAGCATTTGCAGGACTTTCTTTGGCTATAAAATTACCTTCTCCAGCTTTCCACATGTGAAAGGAATGGATATCTGTTAAAAGTAGGAATAAAAAATATTCTTGCTTATCATTGTTCCCTTGTATCCAAATATGATGATTCAAAAACTATTGCTTGCCTTGCTGTGAAGGAAATAAATTGATTGATAACCATAATTAAGCTGATTTCTTAAGTATGTCAGCTCAAAGTTTAGCAAGGATACTTTGAGGCCCTGGGTTGTCTGAAGAGACTAGGTGAATTCTTGACTGTCTCTGTGTTATTTTTTCCATCTTTTTCTTGGAAATGAAATAAGCCTATGTCCCATTTTGTTCTGATAAACACAGGAGTCAGTGGAAAATAAATGTCTTTTTTAAGCAGGTAGTGAAAATGGTTCTCTCCTAATGGATTATTTAATTTAGCTACAGAGCAGACCAGAAAAATAGAATGAAAGTACTCTTTGTTTTGATTTGCTTCTTAACAGGGCTTTTACAAACATTGAATGCTTTAGATCTCATATTTTATATTTTTGTTACAAAATACAAGATAGATTTTGGTATGCCACTTAAATTATAGACTTCTGTATTGGGTCAGGCTGAGGTGGAGTCAATCTTCCCATAGCAGCTCTCTCAGTGCTGGTTGTTTTTGTTTTTCTCCTTGGAGTGGTAGCTAGAAGGGTGTTGATAGCACCCCAGTGTTTTGGCTACTGCTGAGCAGTGCTCACACAGCACCAAGGCTGTGGTTTTGGGTTTTTTTTCCCAACGTTCCCCCAACAGTAGACTGGGGGTGGGTAACATCTCGGGAGGGGATACAGCCGGGCCAGCTGACCCAAACTAACCAAAGGGGTATTCCATACCATATGACGTCAGCTCAGACATAAACGCTATGACGTAGGCGCAGACAGAAAAGGGAGAAGGAAGGGGGAAGTGGGGGGGTCTTTCGCTGTTTTGTGCTTGTCCTCCCAAGCAACCGCTATGCGTTCTGGAGCCCTGCCTCCTACAAAAGCGGCCGGACATCGCCTGCTGATGGGAAGTAGAGAATAATCTTTGTTTTGCTTTGCTTCCGCGCGCGGTATTTGCTATTGCTTTATTAAACTGCTTTTTTATCTTAACCCACGGGCCTCTTTTTACATCTTCTCTGTCCCCTGTCCATCTGAAAGAGGAGTGATAGAGTGGCTTTGGTGAGTGCCTG